>NW_008804549.1:673098-725574 GCF_000145635.1 Gaeumannomyces tritici R3-111a-1 | reverse complement strand
CATCGGCTAAGCGTTAGTGGCCTGATACAGATGGGGAAAACTATCGGTAATGCCGATATCAAAAGCAGCGTGGGCGGGATACGGGACTCACAGCCGACGGGAGCAGACATTTTGGATATTCGAAGGGACTGTTGTGGAAGCGAACAAGTTTAGCAATCTGCTATTGATGGAGTGCTTCTCAAAATGGCTATCCGCAGGCCGCGTGGAGGTCGGAGGCAACTCACTTCTAATGGTGCTCGGTCGTGGCGGTGAAGGCTCAGTCGTGGTGGTGAAGGTGAGGAGGGAGCAAGGAAAAAAAAAAAGAAGACGTTGATACACTTCCCCTCTCTGACCCAAATCACCCAGCGATTCTGTGCGTTTCTTCCCGTCAGTTCCCACATCCCTGCCCCACCCCCTCTCGCTGCAGGCCTGAGGGCGCTCCGGAGCAGCAAAGACGCACGGTTTACATGGATCACGTTGGTGCTCCCTACAAGAAGGGAAGGCACACTCAAGCCACCAGGCTAGCCCCGTGACAGGCTGGAGGAGGAACTGCAATGCTCCTTTGTGTGATACTATCTCATGGGGATACTTGACAGTGGAGGAATCTCATAGATGCGTAGATATTAATATATGGATTAATATACCGACCCGGCCTGCGCTAGAGACATTTTCCACGGACCAAGCCGGTGTCTACATCTTGAGAAGCATGCAAAACGCAAGGCTGGCTGGACGCATGCGGGATAGGCTACTGGAAAACAACGCGCGGTTGTCCACGGGTCTTTAGACGTGGCCATACGCATTATGCTGTGATAGTAGCAATATCCCATCACCCAAATATGAATATCATTGTCAGAGCCACCATTGCCATGGAGCTACTCCGCAACGGGGGACGGACAACTGACGTATTGCTTGCTTAGGGAAAGGCAAAGCAAAGGAGGTGTAGGCATATCCAGGCCCGATCACTAGCCAACGGCACGCCAGTGTAGTGTGAGCCAGAAGCCGCCGTTCGAAGTGCTTCTACCGCCGTCCCCCAATGCCCCGCTCCTCCCTCCCAGACTCAGTTCCAGGCCCTAGCCCTCGAGGAGGCCGAGACCCACCCTGCCCTTCCTACTCCCTGTCCTCTTTAGCCTCTTGAGCCCCAGCGCTTGCCGAGTTCTGCCGGACAAAGCCAAGGCGGTCTGTCGGTGTCGGTGTCTTCTTTTAGCAATATAATGTCAACAGCAACTAGCACGGACCATGTCCTCGCCGGGTATATATACCTCGACTCCCTCTCACCCTGCCTCTGGTTTTCACTCTTTCCTTTCCCTCTCATGCATCATTACTTTTTTTGGATACTTAAATAGCATTGTCATTGAGTATCGTTATTTTTCGGAAATAAATTTTTGGAACCCAATCATCCTTCGAGGATTCTTCTTCATTCTTTTCATTGTGATTTGGGGCTTGCCCCGGGCACGAAGAAGAGAGCTTCTGCACTTGGCGTCGAGTCCTGCCGCACCATCCCGCAGTGATGGATAGAGATTTCGTGCTCGGGCCACAGCAAGGAAGGCGCGATGGTTCTCGTGGCACAGATGGCGGAATTTGCAGGTCTGATAATGGCGTAGGAGCGGCTGGGCCGGGATGTCACGCAATGTAGCATAGCCTGGTAGTCATTGGCGCTGTGTGGTGGTGGCGGTGGGCTTGCCTGCTGCTGCTTTCAACGGGGAAGATGCGACGTTGCTGGAAATGGAGAGGCTGTGAGCTCTGTGATGTGGTGCGCAGTGTTGATGCCCCACGCATGGCGTGGTATGTCTGCCAGGTCTCTGGCGGGCCATGTGCGAGATACGTTGAGGCTGTCATCTACGGCACAGACATAAAAATGAAATCTCGAAATTGGCGCCTCAGGAAGTCAGGGCTGATCTACGTAGCGTCTTCCTCCCATGGCGTGTCCGCTGTGGGCGCGATGTCGCCGCTCGGCCAAGCGCAGACGCGACGAGATGTACTGGCGTGGCGAGGGCATGAACTCCCTAATCTGGCGCGTAGCTATTGAAGCCTCTGAGGCTAGCACTGACTGCTCAGACATGTATCGTGGTCCGTCCCTGATGCTGTGAAACACGGCCCAGCCACTCCGGCAGTACTGGCATGTTGCCTCTTGAGCGATGAGCTGGTGATGGCGGTGCAGCCAGCCAAGAGCGGCAAAGAGAGCATATCGCGCTACAGGAACCAGAGTACAATGATTGTAGGTCAGGTCTCCAGGGAAACCCTCGGTCAGGCTCATGAAGGCGGGCTCCGGCCGTGGTGGCCGTGACGCGTTTCTCCCCCAGGAGCAGAACGCGCATCCCGACCACGGGGACGAGAGCGACCAGGCGGGGATATTAAAATTTTCCTCGTCACGACATTCTTCTCGACATGGCACTCGTGGATCTCTCCGTGGACAAAAATCTGCTTCTTGATTCTCTTGATCACTCGCCTCTCTATCTGCCGTGCTAATTACTATACTACGTGGTGATGATCATGAGACACCCTCTTCTGCCTCAGTACGAGACACCAGGGAGAGGGCTGTCAGCCTAACAAAAAGAGATGATGCGTGTTATGGTCCCGCAAAACTCTTTGGCTAAGGCTGGAAGTTTGATCTTCCTCTCGCTATTTGCGCGGCCTAGTACTTACCGACGCGCAAACAGGATTCATGCTCCTCGTCATTACAGGACGCGAGCTGAATCACTAGAGGGTGCTCACAAGACATATGAGCGGGTATTCGCTTTATCGCGTGTAGTATTATGAAAGATACGGTGGAATGTCAGCAGGGGTATCGGGGAAGTCGGATTCCGGCGAAGTCCCCCAAAGAAGCCCGCTGGTGATTTGATCTGCCTCTCACTGCTTGAAGCAAGCCTCAAGCAGGATCCATGCTGCACTGTTCAGTGCAGGGAACTGGAGCGGAAACAGGAGAGGGTGCTTTGATGCAAGATCAAGTAGTATGGTGAAAAGTTCAGGTTTAGGAACGGGCCTGCCCTCCGAGAAGAATTCTTTTTGATATCAGAGCCTTGTGGCAGTGGAGCAGGCACAGTTTTGTGGGTCACTCGTGGTCCAGCATCTTCGATGCTCTCCTGAGAGGACGCAAGGCAACTACCTACGTCATAGTGCCAGTTGCATCATGCCTCCCTTGAGATGGGTTGCGTGTGCTTCAGCCGGAGAAGAGAAAATGAGACAGACAGCATCAAGTTGAGAGAGAGAGAAATGGAATATTGCCGAGTCTATCTATGTCGCTAATGATGATAAAACACTAATAGACACTACTCCATAGAGACGCGCAAAGTTAAACAAGCCACCTGGAAAGCCTAGCCTTTCGAGACGTCCGTCATGCTCCAAGTTGGTCCAAGACTCAGCCCCGCCCCAGTATCTTCCTTATGGGGTACTTCCTAGTCGAGCTCTGCATGTAGTCGGCCGCCTCGTGGGCCGCCGACGTGGACGGGACACGCGCATCGGGCGCCGCGCCGTACGCGCTGCTGCTGGAGGTCGGTCTTGACCTGTAGCCGTCGTCCCTACCCGCGCTGGAGTGGTGGTATCTAGAGTCAGAGGCGGCCGGTGACTCGGGCTCGAGGGTCTGCGCCGAACGCACCTTATCGGGCCGCGGGGGCGGCGGCGGGGCCTGCTGCGGCGCCTTGTTGGTGCTGCTCGCTGCGTAGTAGTCGTCGGCCGACGGCTCGGGCGCGGCGGCGGCGGGGGTCCGCACGATCGGGGTGGGCTGGTAGCTGCCGCCGGCGCCGCTGGAGCTATACGGATTGCCCTGGCGGTGCTCAGTCTGCCACTGCTGCTGCTGCTGCTGCTGCTGCGGCTGAGGTTGCTGTTGCTGTTGAGGCTGCTGCTGAGGCTGTTGCTGTGGGTAGGCAGTCTGGTTATTCTGCTGTGACGGTATGTACTTCGACTGCTGAGAGCTGCGGACAGCCCTGCGAGATGAGGTCGGGGCTGTCTGCGACGTGTATGCATTATCCTGCTGGGGAGCCGGCTGATAGTGGCGGGGCGAGGTCGGAGTCTTGTTGTCGCCGCCGCCATCTTCCTCATCCGACGTGTCCTGCTCGAGACCCCGATCCTCCTCGGCGTAGGCCCTCAACTCGCGGCGCATGGCCAGGCTGGAGCAGAGGTCGCGCGCCTCCTCGATGGCCTTCTTCTGGGCCTTGAGCGTCTGGCGGCGGTCGCGCGTCTCCCTGTTCTCGGCCGCGATAGCCTCGACGGTCACGTTGTCCATGGAAAGGACGGCGACGGCGTTGAAGAGTGTGTACATGCCGCCGAGCAGGTGGCGCTCAACCACTTGCGTGATGACGTTGCGAATGAAGGTCTTGGCCGAGAGCTCGTAGTAGATGAGCATCTTCTCCAGCACCTCCTCGGCCTCAGTGTAGCTGCGTCGGCCGCTTTCCGGGGAGGTGTTGTCGGCGTGCCACCGCTGCAGGCGCTCCTCGTACTCTGGGTCGTAGGGCTGGATCTCGAGGTTCATGTCCTGGGTCAGCAGCTCGAGCTCGGTCTGGGCCTTGTCCATCAGCCTTCGGAGCTCGGGCTCGACGAAGAGCCGGGTCAGGGGCTCGCGCATGCGCTCCGGCCAAGCAAAGTCAATGAGCTCGCCGATGAATTCGCTGCAAACCACACCCAGGTTGTCCTTGTGCTCTTGTGCCAGCCGCGGCCAGTTCTCGGAGAAGTTCTGGAACAGCATGTAGACAGCTCTCGGCTTGGGGTCTGTAGGGAACTCGGAACCCCGGATCTGCTTGAGCAGGCCTTGGACCTCACGGTCGACGAATTCACGTCTGGCCGGATCGTCGGGCGGACGCTGCGGCTGTTGGTCTTGCCCATCCGCGGATGGCATGGGGCGGCGTGCTGCAGATGTGCTGACCGCCGTGAAGCTGAACTTGCGGCCGTTGGTCCGTACCCTGTGGGAAAATCTTTCGTTCTCTGGGTTGGGTAGGGGTCATCAGTCTTGTGCGAGGGTTGGGAAGAGCCCAGCTGGAATGTATAAGACTCACCTTCGATAGCTCTTGCGCGTAGGTTGCGTGCGGGTGTTCCGTTGGGGTCCGCCGTCGAGCGGAAGAAGTTCTTCCTAGGGGGATTCTTGTAGAAACCCAGCAGTGCTGGAATGGCCAGCTCCTTGCATTCCGAGAACATCTCAACCATCTCGAGCTTCATCTCTTCAACAGTGTCCTTGCCCTCTCCGAGCTGCTTCAGCTCGCCGTCGGTCTCGTCCAGAGACTTCTGGATCTGCCGCCGCAGAACGGGCAGGTGACGACCGATATGGCGCTGCAGCTGCTCGCTGAGCTTCTTGCGGAGGGCGTCGGCGCCTTGCATGTTGTCGGGGATGGCGGTCCAGCGGCCCCTGGTGAAGAACTCGTGCTCGCGCTGGGTCCTCTCCTGAGCCGTTGGCCATGCCTGGCCGGGCTCCCGTGGGCCTGGGTTCAGCAGGACATACCAGCCGAGCTTGAAGTTGTTGCGCTGGTCCTTGTTGCAGACGAGATCGATAAACTTGTCCTCGAGCCCGATGGACTCGGTGAGATCGGGCTTCGTCAGGACGCCGATGGTGCGGGTGCCGTTGGGGTCGAAATGGCGGGCCTTGGTGAGGATGGGCGCCTGGACGTAGTCCGAGTTGCCACCGACGACGGCCAGGATAATGGTGCGGGAGCTCTTCATGTAGCGGTCCGACAGGGCCTCGATGGTGCTGATGTCGTCCAGCGACTGGTCGTTGTTGGCGTTCCTCACAAGGCCCGGCAGGTCGACGAGGGTCAGCAGAGGCATGTCGGGCCCCTGCTTCTCCACGACGAGGATGTCACGTGCGGCGAAGCGGCCAGGGATGTTTTTGGGCGCGATCAGGTCGACGGCCGCCCGCATCATGGTGTCGAAGGGCGTGTTGGAGTCGACAGAGCCACCGAAGCGCAGAAGGGCCTCCTGGTCTCGGTACGGCCTGTTCTTGTCCGGGATGATGGCCACCTTGAGGCTGGGCTGGGCGGTCCGGCGCATGCGGATCTCGGTTGCGAAACGTGTGCATGCGCCAGCATCGCGGGGGAAGGGTGTGCCTGTGATGGCCTCGAGCACCGAGCTCTTGCCCGCCGACTGGTCGCCCACCACGACGATCTGCGGCAGCTTGACATTGTCGAGCTGTGCGAATTGCACTAGACGTTCCTCATGGTCAGCCAACATTTGGAGGCGAGGATATCAAGACGAAACTCACACTTTGCAATCAGGTCAATAAGGGACCGCTGCTCGTTTGCGAGCCCCTGCGTGTTCAGCGCATTGTCCAGAGTTTTCACGGCCATGGCTGCTGCTGCGCTAGGCTATGGTTGTGTCTAAGAGAAGCAGACGGAAGCTGGGCGCAACGAGCAGCAGTCAAGAGACTGGGCGGAATGACGATATTTATTGAAGCGGCCTGGCCACTGGCTTACGTACCATACGCGCCAGCTGGGCGTCAGTGACGGTCGCCACGCACATGCACAAAGCGACACAGCCTCAAGCAGGGCACCACGAGCCCAATGGGGCGCCCGCCATGGAGGACATGGGGCCAGGCTGCAATTCCGGGACAAGGGTGTGCTCCAAAGCCGCGTGCATCGGCAAGCGCCGAGCCAAGAGTCGACGGGTCAAACCCGCTGGGGCGGCGCAGCAGCTGTCGGCCTCCAAGTGAAGAAGCCATTGCCCATCTGAAAGTTACCGTGCAATATTTCGCCCTGCATGTCGTCTGCAGACTACCGGTACTACCCAACAGCGCTCTGCTTCACATCCCTGTCCTGCATGTTCCAGAGCGAGAGCCGTGATGGAGGGGCAACTCGGAGAACGCCCAGCCTCACTGTTGGCCAACTTGCCTGTGGCGCTGCCTGGGAACCGATGACGAGTTGTGGACGCGTCCAACGCTCTGGGCAGCCAATGGTGGTCACCTGTTTAGCGGCGGTGGAGGCTCACACGAGCTGTCACACCAACGCATTCACTACTGCACGACCAAACACCACTATAGATGCGAATGGACAGTGGTACCATGCAAATGCTGATTCAGGGGCCTGGCAACAAGCAGTATTAGACTGCTTGAGGTTGGGATGATGTGAATCGACGACACAAGGCAGGCTTCCTTTGCCGGGACACCCCAAGTGTCCAGGCCCAAAGAAAAAAAAACACCAGCCACAAGCTCCATAAGGTGGCGGTGCTCATATGCGTGGACATGGAGTCCCAGGCGCCTGAGCAGAGATGACATAGCAGTAGGCTGCCCTTCAACAGCCATGAGACGCCCGCTTGAGTGCCATTTCCCCCGGATGAAGAATAACCTCCGCGTATCCGAAACGACAGAGGCCAGACAGCAAAAGCCAAAGACATACCCGTGTGGCGGCCGTGGCTTGTGCATCAGCTAAGACCGTTACATTTGCCGCACGTGCAGAGGCCTCCCCACATAACGTCATTTCACAGAGTCAGCTACGCGTGCTGCCCCTGGCTCAGGCCGTCGCATTGTTTCTGCTCTGCCGGAAAACAAGCCACACGAGCTGCTGCTGGCCGCTCCGAGAAGCTCTCACGCCTTCTGCCGGCCGAGCCGCGCACCACACCAGCCACGATGGACGTCTTTATAGCCGGCGTCGAGGACTCCGACAAGTGCAAAGACGGCTACGACGCCATCGAGCCCGGCACCAAGGACATCGAGGTCCAGGCCGTGCTCGCCGCCTCCTTGGGCTTTACCGCCTTCTTCGCTTTCTGTGTAAGTCGCCGCGTCCAGGCCCGCGGACCGGCCCCTGACCCCGCGACACCGTTTTCCATGTTTCGAGGGCCGCATGCCGTTGCCATCCTGCTTGCTGTGGGCAAGACTAATAATCGCCACCGCCGTCTAGATCCTGCGACCACGATGGAAGTCCCTATACGCCGCCCGAAAGCGACACCTCGATCCTGCCGTCGGGCTCCCGCCACTCCCCGACTCCATGTTTGGATGGATCCCGGCGCTGTATAGGATAACAGAGGACCAGGTCCTCTCCTGCGCGGGGCTTGATGCCTATGTGGTGCGTTCCACGTCCAAAATTCACAGCCAAACTAGCCCCTGGCTGCGTCGACGCCGTGCTAATATCCGTCCTCACGGTAGTTCCTCTCCTTCTTCAAGATGGCGATCCGAATCCTCCTAACCCTCCTTTTCTTCGCCGGCGCCGTCCTGGCACCCATCCACAACCGCTTCGAGAAGAGCCGCGGGTCGCGCGACGGATCGGACAAGAAACACCACGCATTCTGGCAGCAGTCGTCGAGGAAGGGCTATGGCTACCCCGGCTACGCCCATGCGTTCAACGAGTCCAACCCCGATACCAGCTTCAACCCGGACATGGGCTACCTCTGGGCCTATCTAGTCTTCACATACTTCTTCACCTTCCTGGTGATCTGGTTCCTCAACTCCGAGACCTTCAAGATGATCCGCATCCGCCAAGAGTATCTCGGCACACAGTCGACCATCACCGACCGCACCTTCAGGATCACAGGGATCCCCAAGGAGCTGCGCACCGAGGGCAAGCTCAAGGACCTCATCGAGAAGCTCGAGATTGGCAAGGTCGAGAGCGTGACCGTCTGCAGGGACTGGAAGGAGCTCGACGGCCTGGTCGCCGAGCGGGCCGCCGTCCTCCAGAAGCTCGAGGAGGCGTGGGCCGACTTCCGCAAGAAGTCCCCCATGTACACGCCTGACGACGCCATGCGCCGCAACAACAGCAGGTCCATGCTGGCCGACATGAACGGCTCCTCGCCCGACGAGGAGGAGGCGGGTGGCGAGAACGGGAGGCTGCTCGGCGGCGAGTCGGCGGCGCACCAGTTCTCGGAGCGCGAGCGCCCGACGACGCGCATCTGGTACGGCTTCCTGGGCCTGCGGAACCGCAAGACGGACGCCATCGATTACTACGAGGAGAAGCTGCGGCGGCTGGACGGGCGCATCGTCGTGGCGCGCAGGCAGCACTACGAGCCCGCCGACATCGCCTTCGTCACCATGGACTCGATCGCGGCGTGCCAGATGGCCATCCAGGCCCTCCTCGACCCGCGGCCCGGCCAGCTGCTGACCAAGCTGGCCCCGGCCCCGGCCGACGTCGTCTGGCGCAACACGTACACGGCCCGCAGCAGCCGTCGGCTTAGCTCGTGGTTCGTCACCTTTTGCGTCGGCACCCTGTCCGTCATCTGGTTGATTCCCGTCGCCTGGCTCGGCACACTGCTGAGCCTGTGCACCATCAACGAGTACTGGCCGTCGCTGTCGCAGTGGTTGGCCCAGCACCAAACCATCAAGGCGCTCGTGCAGACGGGCCTGCCCACCAGCACGGTGTCGCTGCTGAGCGTCACCGTGCCGTTCCTGTACGAGTGGCTCTCGCATAAGCAGGGCCAGCTCAGCCGCGGCGACGTCGAGCTCTCCATAATCTCCAAGAACTTCTTCTTCAACTTCTTCAACATTTTCGTCGTCTTCAGCGTCTCGGGCACCGCCACGGGCTTCTGGTCGAGCCTGCAGGAGGACATACACGACATCACGCTCCTGACCCGCCACGTCGCGCTCTCCATCGAGAAGCTCAGCAACTTCTACATCAACTTCATCATGCTCCAGGGCCTCGGCCTCTTCCCCGTGCGCCTGCTCGAGTTCGGGTCCGTGTTCCTATATCCGTTCCTCCGGCTGCTCGCCAAGACTCCGCGCGACCGCGCCCAGGCCAAGCAGCCGCCCATCTTCAGCTACGGCTTCTACCTGCCCACGGCGCTGCTCATCTTCATCCTGTGCCTCGTCTACAGCGTCCTGCCCGACGGCTACCTGGTCCTGATCCTGGGCCTCGTCTACTTCACGCTCGGCTACTTCACCTACAAGTACCAGCTCCTCTACGCCATGGACGCGCCCCGCCACGCCACGGGCGGCGCCTGGCGCATCATCTCGTACCGCGTCATCCTCGGCCTGCTCATCTTCCAGGCCGTCATGTCGGGCATCCTGGCCCTGCAGACGGCCTACGTGTGCGCCATCCTGGTGCTGCCGCTGCTCGTCGTGACATGCTGGTACAGCTACTACTTCCGCCGCCGCTTCGAGCCGCTGACAAAGTACATATCGCTGCGCAGCATCCGCCGCGAGGAGCACCACCGCCACGGCGACGGCGACGGCGACGGCGCGGCCAGCGGTGGCGGCGGCAGCGAGGAGGCCATCGTGGACGGGGATGGCGACGACGACGACCTCGAGTCGGCCGTCCCGCCGCCGGGCCCGTCCCACGACCTCGTCGTGCGCGCCGGCAGGAGGAGGCGCATGCTACGGAGGATGAGCACCGTCGACGAGGACCGGGAGCGGGGGCTGCGGTTCATCAACCCCAGCCTTGTCGTTCCGTAAGTTTAGCTTCTTCCCTTTTCTTGCTCCCTCCTACACACATGGCCTTTGCTCTCGAATCTACCCTTCCCTCCCTCACGCAAGTAACTAACATGACGGGCTCGCGCCCCACGCAACACACACAGACTCGAGCAGCCGTGGATCTACGACGACCCGCCCCCGATGATACCCGAGCCCCAGCCCTCCGAGGCCGGCTCCGAGAGCGGCGACCCCTACAGGGACGAGTCCTTCGGCCCGGAGCTCGAGTACCGCCACCCGTCCCTGGTGTCGGGCGAGGGCGCGGGCGGCAACGGCGGCGGCCTGGCCCGAGGCGGGGGCGGTAGTACGTCCAGCTCGCTCAGCCTAGGTGACACGCACGTGTGGAGGGACAGCTGACCGTGAATACGAGGTGGCGTCTGTTTAGGCAAATTTCATTCGTCGTAATATCCTCCGGGGTTGGATCGAGGTCGGGGAGAGGAGGCGTGGGAAGGATTGGGTAAGACATGAAGAATGACATAATAACAGACTCGGGGCTGGGAGGTGATGTATCATTGCCGTCGTCTTCGACGGTGGCTTCCTGGATTTCCTGTGTTTCTTAGCACATACTTAGCAGCAGACAGACCCTCTAGCGATACCAATGCGTTTCAAGTCGTTCATTTCCATTCATAGCCTCCAGCATCATCCTGCTTAGTGAGCTTGTCTAGAGGAGCAGCCATGGACTCTCATATCACCACCAGCAGGAAACACTGATTTGGTACCGCAAGACGACCGCGTGCCTCATGTTCAGATGCAAGTGTTTGTAGGTGGGCGCTCAATGGAATACGAGGTCTTCAACACCTGCTCTCTCTATCTCTCGAATTCCGGAACAATCTACAGATCTAACCCAGGACTTCCAAGCACCCAGATACCCTACAGGACATAGACATCTAGTTGCTACCCACATCTCCCATAGGCTGCCTGACACCAGCGCGCATCGCAATGATCAGCCCCCTCACCGCACCACCCATAGTCCGAGCAGCACGGTCCGAAGTCCGAGCCCGTACATCTCTGCCGGCCACCCTCAGGACCACACCGTCCATCCGTGCTCGCATCTGTAGGCCTAGGCGGGGCCAAGCTTGTGGAGGAAGTTGACGTGGAGGTGCTTGTGGTGGTCGTGCTTGGAACAGTGCTGGTGGAAGAGCTAGTGCTTGTGGTAGTCGAAGTCGTGGATGAAGAAGACGACGAGGAGCTCACCCCGCCGCAGGAGCCAAAGGCAGAACGGCAGCCAGTGGCGCAGTAGTCGGGCCCATTCCCGCACCAATACCACTCAGAGCAGCAGTTCCCGAACCCCGAGCCCGCGCACGTCGTGACGTTCCCGCACTGCCCGTTGGGGCTGACGATCAGTGTGCCACCCGGCAGCGGCGGCGACGTGGACGTAGTGCTAGTAGTTGACGTGCTTGTGGTCGTTCTAGAGCTTGTGGTCGTCCTAGAGCTTGTAGTGCTCGTTGTGGACGTGGTCGTGGGTGGCGGCGGCGGTGCGTCTCCGCAGCGGCCGAACTGGGCCTGGCACCAGCGCAGATCGCAGTGGTCCAGGCTGTCGCCGCACCAGCCATAGTCGGAGCAGCACAGGTTGTTGGGGCATCGCCTGTTGCCGCCCTGGGGGCCGCATTCTTGCGCCGACTGCCGGCGCACGACCTCGAAGTGGCGCAACTCCGCGGCGTCCGACATGTTAGGGACGCCGAGCACCCCGCGTCGGGCAACCATGCCCTGGAGACCGGAGGCGTGGGTAAAGAGGATGAGACATGACAGGAGGGCGAGGAGCATGGAAACCATGCTGGCAGGTATGTAGACCATGGTGAAGCTGCCCCTGGAAAGCGCGGATGCCCAAGAGATCGGCCTCTGTGTACAAGCTCTATGCTGTGGGCATAAGATTCCATGGCTAGGAATTCTGACAGCTAGTAGAACTGGGGCATCCGCGGTAGATATAGCTGGAGACAGAAGACCATCCGGCAAATGTCGCGGAGAAAGGCACCACTCTTGGAGCAGGGTCTGCGAGGCATGGCTTGAAGGTGGAGAAATTGGGGTTATATGGCGCGGACAGGGTGTCACTGTCATCTGGATATTGTTACCGGCGGTGCGAAGCTACCAGAGGTGCCGAGGTACCCGTCGGCTAAATGTTGCGGCGCCGTGGGCTGAGTCGTCCGTTGTCTGGGCAGGGCTGGGCTTGTGCCATCCGGAGCAGAGCTCGAGCGGATCTCGGCATGGAGGAGTTGTCTGGCGAGATTTTGCCGATGGCAGCGCAGTACCTGATAGGAGACCCTCAATATTAGTCCCGGCATGTTTCCTGCCATGCTGCCAGTCTTGGCACACTGAACTCGCCAACTCGGGGGTGGTAGCGAGCAAAGGATAAATGACGTAGAATGGACTTACAGCTGCAGATTGGAGCGATTTGCTTGATTTTCGCCCATGCATGGATTCTTGGTGCCCCTGGTGCTGGCGCTGGTGCTGGATCCTTCGGAGTTGGACTTGACAATTCTCTTGAATCGGCCGAGCCCAAACGGACTCGGGGAATTCCGTGGAGGAAAACGCGCTCACGTCAGGTCGTACTCATAACCGCAGCAGATCAACAAGATCCCGGGAGAAAAAGTAAAAGCAGGAGAAATGCCGGTGAGTGAATAGAGGGAAGTCGGTGGGTATACCGGCGGGCGCAATGTGCTCGCCCCTGATGGTGATCTGGGTCAGCGAGGCGTCCGGGAATTGGCCGGGCTACAGCGGCCATGGCTGTGGGTAGCCCTGACCGTGTGCCCTCCTAGGCGCCTCGCTGTTGATCTGGTCAAGATGAAGCAAGGGAGGAGTATTTCCAAGGAGAAAGGAAGATAAATAAATAAATAGAATGATGATGGATGATAAAAGGTAGGCATACAAGAATAGGAAGAATTACAAATAATGAGGATAATAGGTATGGAGAGCAAGTCTGGAGACCAGCGATTCCCCAACATAGGAGCGAAGTCAGGATTAGAAAAGACGGGAGACAAGAGTACCCGCTTGGGTACGGGGGGATTCGAGCTGGCTAGGCAGGTGGAACGGAACCAGTGAACACAGATAGCACGCGAAGGAAGGAGCTACAGGGACACATACTCAACCGCTTCAGCTCAACATTCCAGGCTCAGAGCGAAGACATGGCAACCGCCAAGTGATTGCCACGGAACCAAGGCGATTCAGGCATCACTTCCAACACTTGGCCCAGACCGTTATCCGTCTCCAAGCAACACGCCATGATGACCAATACGTTAAAGCACGAGACAGGCTTCCTTCTATCCCACAGAGAGCAATCGTACGATGCCGCTCTTCGGGCAGAGTGTGGCTTGAGACTCGTGAGGCCGGTGTGGACCAGAACACGTCATGGCGGGTAGGTCAATGAGGGGCAAACCTAACATCTGCGAGATGCCGCGTTGCCATAAATAACTTGACGCAGTCGAGGAGTGGTAAAGGAAGGAGGTACCGTGTTCACAGCATATTGAAGCCTTCAGAGTTGTTGAGGATCCCGGTTCGTCACACACACCTCGGCCGCACGTGTCCTTGGGCCTGCCGGGGAAGAACCCTCTAATTAGCCTGGCATTGCTCCACCCAGCAAGAGCAACGCAACAGCACGTGGCCCGGCAGCCCAGCACATGTGCTCCATGCCCGGAGCCTCACTTCCGCCAAGGCAGCATGGAACATGGAAGGAGCAGACCAAAGTGCATCAAAGACGGGGGTCTGACCGACCTGGGGACTTTCCTCACTGCATTCCATATCTCTTTCCTATAGATATCGCCTTTGTGTGCCATTGTGTCACAAGATCCACGTCTTCATGCTGGGTGGCTACCTAGAGGCAGGTGGATTGGAATGCGCTGCAGGCACCCACGTTGAGCCCAACTGCTTCCTGAATGCTACTGCCAAGAACCAGCAGTGCAAGCCCAGCTTCCCTCTCCCGGTGGCATGTGATCTGAACAGAAGGCTAGCCGCTATGGCTGGCCTGACTTCTCCTTTTGTAGTCCCTGGACCTTCCGTGATTCCCTCAATTCCTGGCTAGGCCCCCAACTCTGCGTCACACCTATCAGGCCCATGCTTTGAGTTTTAAAGGAAAGTGTCTAGCTTCACTTTTACATACTCCTTGCCGTCAGTGACACTCGAGGAAAGCTACATAAAAGAAACGAAAAGTGCAAAAAAACAAAGGAAATGGCAGCTCAAGCAGAATAATCTAGCTGGCACCGCAAAAGCAGCTCTCCTTTCCATCCAAGGTGTGCTTTTTGTATATTGTATAGTTTTCTGGCAAAAGCGATCCTAAATGGCTTGTATTTTGCGTCGAAAAGTAAATATGGGTTTCTTAGGTAAATGCTATAAAAAATAATAAAATAATTAGCTCATTTTGAATTTAAACAACGAGCAATGCCACATTGAAATAGCAATGAAAATGGCTGCTAGGCAATAGATAAAAAATAATTTTTGAAAGCTAATATAACGCAAGCCAGGGATCTTTAGCGCTGTACATAGCAAATAGCACTAGCCTTTCGTTTTAACCAAAAGTCCGAGTACCAGCTTGGCTAAATAATTCGTGCCTGCCCGTAAAAATATAGCCCCGTTGTTAAACATATTGGAACTAGCGATCTGGGCTCGCACACGGCAATGCAGTTCGTTTGCTTACCAGCTGTTTAACCCAGCCTGCTCCGTCTCCCACGCTTACCCTCTCTCCTCCACAAACACCCAAATCTACCGACCAATCCTCCAAATCCAACCAACAAACCTCATCAACTCAGGCATCCAAACAATCAATCAACTCTAGAACCCATCCCAGCATCTGCAATATCTGAGCAGACTCCTCAGGATCGCGCCAACGACCAGGGAAAGCATCACGCCAACGGCCAGGGAAAAAATGCAGCGCCTGTCTCGCCAGCCGCCTCCGTCACCATTCCCTCCGAGGCCAATCAGCACAACGCCGGACTACACACCACCGAACACGCCTCCCAGGCGCAGGTGAGCTCGCGCCCCTTCTTCACTCCTCTCGGCTCGACCATCACTAATCTGCCCCCCCAGATAACCTCCACCCCATGGGCGCACTGCCGTGGCTCCAAGCGCAGGAGTCCCCATCAGGCGGCGACCCTCGCTCGCCCTCCCAGGCAATGGCCTATCACAGTATGGTCATCAAGAAATACATCACAGACCCCACCTCCACGCGTCTCGGCTCCTGACAATGACGCCGGCTCAGCCACAGGTCCCTCGCCTCAGGCCTGAACACCCTCACCTCGCCTGCATCTATCCTGTTGCTCCCCCGGCGAGGAAGACTGTCAATGGTCTCCAACTCGTCGTTCATCATGTTCATGCGTCCGTGTTTCTTGTAACGTTTGGGATCCCACGTGTCGGAGAATAAGTCCTTGAGCAGGCGGGCTCGCTCATCACAGATGGCTGGGGATAGATGCCGGCGTATGCCGCATTGTTAGTTGAGGGTTAGTGAGTGTCACCTATACTTTGGAAGCACTTCCTCTGGTCGAGAGGCAGTAGGAGAATCCCTACAGGGAGCTGGCGGTACTTTGCCCTCCCTTCAAATAGTTCATAGCACGCTACAGTCAATCAAAGTTTTTATCTTAGCAAGTTGTGTTATTCCCTCTCCTTTCAGCAGCCAACCCACACATCAGTGATGGGATGCGGCGTGTTTGGCATCAAACGCGGAGAGGTGACAGGTCGTATCGGCGGAGTCAGTCCAGCACAAGCTCCGGTACGTAATCCAGGAGCTGTAGTGACCAAGGACGCAATTAGGCATATGCGAATATACTGCTCCCCCGTAGTAGCTGGAGCTGGGGTCGGGTGCCCAAGACTAGTCCAGCCTCCCCACGACCCTTGCAGTCGAAATCCTAGACGCCTATGTGCCCGCCCCTTGGGGGATTCGTGAACTGTTGCCAAGGAAGCCCGGGCACTCGCGTGGCTGAGGGGATTGAGCCATGAAGACGCCAGACCCAGAAGACATGTACCCCCAGATGAAGCTATCTCCGAATTCCCATGTCGACGCCGACAGCCCACCGCAGTGGAGTCGTGGGCGGGGCCAGCAGATAGCGCTGTCAGGCGCCCTGTTTGAGCCGCGCAGGCACACCAGACCTCGCAGAGGCGGCCTGTCTGAAGCATCGATGATAGGTCATGGCTTGTGGAGTGCCAACAAAACACCCAACATGGTCCATATAAAGGCCTGCACCGAGCGGGACTCGACCAGCGAACCGATCTGCGGCGACGCGCTGGGGCTACATCCCGCCCACGTAGCCGCCCGCGAGTCCAAGCCCAGAAGAACATTTATTCTTGCATCCGCCCCCCAGACGAAGCCATCCACAACCGCTACCCAACACCGAGGCACCTTCGTTCTGGCTGCCGAAGAGCTGCTCTTCCAGCTGCGAATCATCACGTGAGACCGGCCGCGGGGTCATGTCCCGGTGCCACAAACCACCCCCAGGCTGGAGCTCATTTGACAAGGAAGGGACGTAAAACCAGCCAGCGATGTGGAGCTTACGTCATGTCTTTTTCATTCCTCTTGTTCCCTTGCTCTGCATTGGCTCTAGGTGGAGGCTTGTCCGGCCATTTGATGCACTCCCCCCTGATCAGCCGCCGCTCGCATTCTCTGGGTCTTCGTTATTGTCATCTGCTATTCACATAATAAATTATGTTGCTCCTCCTTGAACCAGGTGTGCGTATGTATCCCGTATGCATACCGTGTGTCTCTCACTGGTGGCAGCCTCTCGTCCAACCTTCTCCATGCTCGCCATGTCCTGTTCCCGCGGCCACCCCCCATTTATAACTTCCATTCCAGATCTCAGGGCTATATAGTGGAAATCGTTGCCGGCACTTATGAGGCTCCTCCCCCCTTGTGCCATCGCAGCATAAGAGCTTGCTGCCGCATGAGGACGAGGAAGGAGGTGCTCTGTTCGTCTCGTTGCGGAAGGCCGTATATACGCAAGGTTGGGTGTGTGCCAAGGATTACTCGGTCAAAGTTGCCGCTCTGAAGGGGAATATTCGCTCGTGGGATTATCTCATCTTTGAGGCAGTGGTAGCAGAGTGATCGGATTCTCTCGCAGTTCGATATTAGCGTGGCTATTGAAAAGGCGGAGGGCGCCAGCCTCGTGCACAAGACCGGCAGGACACCACTCCGGGGATTAGGACCATCAATCTTTTATCAGGGCAGGTACAACGAATCTGGTAGGTATTGCGACTATCCATCAGCAAGCTATGCCGTTGTTGGTATCGCAAGGAGATACTACCTCTGGCCTGACTGGCCTGCTTTCGAACTGCAGCACCTTGGAGTAACTGACAGTGGTAAATATTTTGGGAGACGTTGAGCTAGCCACGCTAGAAATCGTGCAAGATGGAGGACAGCGTTCAGCAGTCTCAAGATGTAGGAATTAAAAAAGAGGAAGGAGCACCCCAGGTATCTGTCCGTCGAGTGGTGCCGAAGGGAGACGTTGCCACGTGACCCCAAACAATGGGCAGGGCAAGCCCACTATCAGACGAGCCGAAGCCTCCTGGAAGGGCGCAGTGGTTTCCTCGCTGCCCTTTGTATTTCTCCATTGTTGCAGGATTTTCACCAGTCTTCTGTCCCGCGAACCGCCCACTCGCTGTCATCAACAACAAGCAAATTTCCTTTCAGCTATAAATATATCCCCCCATTGTCCCTAAGAAGGCTACTTCTCCATTCTGCAAGAACAGTTATAAGAGAATGGCCCGCTCCTTAACAAGGCCAGAAGGTACATGAACCTGGCAAGAAAACATTGCAACGTTTACCCCATGACAAACCCAAACCAACATCAAGCCTTCCACATGGTAATCCAGTGCGACTGTGTACCGCCCCAGCAAGCGATGGCATCGCTGACAAGTTTAGATCCTAAGCAAAGCATCCTTAAAGAAACTGCCCTCGATACACTCACCGCCGACTTCAGTCTCCCAAGCAGCAGCCTTTGGAGATGGTATCTTCGCGAGTGGGCCTTTGGCCGTCGTGCCGAGGCGGCTTTTCTCGAATACCGCGACAGCTTCCTCACCCCCAGCACTGCCAAGTTGCAAGATACACCGGTCCCCACACCATACGAGGTCGCAGACATGGAGCTCAACACTAGCCATGTCTTTGCCGGTGCCGACAAGGCCGGCTTCACGGCCAACGACCATGCGCTACGGTTCTGTTTTGAGCTGCTGCATGCGTCGAGCGCCCACGGCGTGTGGAACCCGCTGTGCGACGTAAAGCCGCCCAAGAAGGCGGCAGACGACTGGGTCGACTTCTTCAAGCCGGGCACGGCTGCCGTCCTCGAGCGCGAGCTTAAGAAGCTGGGCCGGGTCGAGGCGCCGCCGGCCGAGGATAAGCTTTTCGGCGCCGCCGTCGGGGTGCTGCGCGTGTGGATAGAAGAGTGGAAGGTCGGATCTCACGACTACGCCGCCTTTCTTCGCGCGACCAGACCGCCCCTTCGCGAGTCGCGGGCCACTGCGAACCCGCCACCGACGAAGGTTCGGAGTGGCATTTCTCCTCGGATGACAAGAAGCCAGACGGCCAAGTTGAAATTGTTGTCCTGAGGAGTGGAAATCGGAACTAGCAAGCCAATCCTTATACCTGCCAAGTGACTAGGCTAGTCGCTTGCGTGCTGAGGAGAGTCGGTTATTCTGGTTCTTCTGAGCTGAGGAGACTCGGTTACTCTGGTTCTTCTGAGCTGAGGACTTGGCCAGTGTGAAAAGGGCGGGCCAGTCAACAAGGACCGTTTCATCAGCAAATTTGCGGTCGTTCCTGCTCACCTGTATTCCTCTTGTTCACCTGCATCCCTCCTGATTATCCGTATAGACTTGGCACCGAATTCTTTCCATCTGTAAAACACAGACCCTAGCTATACTCCTGCCCCCGGGTGTGGGAGTATGTACAGAACTGCAGGCGTCGCACAGCCTATAAATAGCCACCCGGGTCACTCTACGAGTGTGCAGTATCTAGAAGGAGCAGGGCCTAGGCCCGGCTTCTATTTCCTTTCAACCCACCCCTTCCGTGGCCATCCTTTCTTCCCCCTCACGGGCTATCAACTAGGCGGTATCGAGGTTATAGTTTAGAGTCAATGGGAAATATGCGCAGCCACGTAAGATGAAGCCGCTTTCTTATGAAGATTCGATATCATCTTCCACGTGGCTTCTTGCCTGCTTCTGTCTGTGTCCACCTCATTGGGAGCAAGCGGCGAGCCAAGCGGTGGAGCAGATGAACTCATTGTGTAATGTGGGTGCTTTGGACGTCATGGCTGTGGCCGCAGAGCGACCGGGCAATTCCGACTATTTTCCCATGCAGCAGTTACTCGGCCGCCTGGATGGGCATATCACCAAGGCCTGCCGCCGCCATGGAGTTCCATTGCACTCGCTCACTTTCCTGTTAGGGAGAGGGATGTCGATTGGTCTCGTATAAGAACACGGGACATCCTCTGGGCACGAGCAGCACGTGATAGACAATGACACAGGGCAGGACAGGCCGTGGTGTCAGCGTTGCAGCTGTCAGGCGACTTGCGCCTGTGGTTAAGGGCTGTCAAGGGCACTGATACCAGCCAGGGACTTGTCACAGCGACAAACACGAGGTGTGGCATTGACAGGACCGAGAATTGAGCCTATCAATTCGGATCGGGCAAGAAGCCCGGACAGAATGACACGACAATTCTGGCCCTGTCATTGATCCCTTGGAATTTGCTCCATGGAATGGCAGCCCGCTAATTCTGCTTGTGCACCCATAAGACGGGTCTGGACGGAACAGGCGAGAGCGCGTGCGATGCTAGGATGTGTGGTGCCATGATGTCACCCAGAAGCCATCAATAATTGATACCCTGCCGCGGCTCAGCTCCAGCAAAAGACCCGACACCATCCTAGAGGCGGGCTAGCGGAGTGCCGTTCAGGGGCATCGTCACTGTAGAGTCATTGCTTACCACAGGGCTGGCGGCATCCATGGCTGCATTTTGTCCGAGACAAGCGTTCCAATGCACGCCATCCTCGCAAGCAACGTGGTCAAACCGCGCTTTTTTCCAGTGACAGCTAGCGGGCCGCGGAACCGCCCCAGCACCCGCTTTATCCTCGCTGACACCGAGCGCGCGATATTTGCCGAGTGGGCTGTTGTGCAGGCCCAGCGCCACGGCACAGCAGCTGGGAAGGAAGCATGCATGCTAAACATGGAAAGCAGCTTCGCCCAGCCTGATAAGACCTCTCCTTGTGGTTGACTACAGGCCCGTGGCGGCTGGGCGCAGCTGGACTGGGCACTGGCTGTCGTACGAGAGACAGGACCGTCCGACGGTGTGAGTGCTGAGCCCCACGGTCTCCGCCGCGTGTTTGCTGAGCTTGGGTCGACGGCGGCTGCCAAGCGTTGGCTCTGCCTGTTGGGATGGGTAGGGCAGCACCACAACCACCCGACGAAATGGCGCGCGCTGCTTGGCAAACACCCCCACCATCATCCTGCGCAGTCTGCCCGCCACATTTATCTTGAAAGCTGTCGCCATCCTTGGAGCCAACAAGCGTCGCACTCATAGCAGAATCACCATCATCGATAGATTCCCATCAAGACTTCGTTTTACTCGGCATTCATCGCCGGTCCCCTAGACCTTCCTAGACCAATACCTAGAGACTTCTGCGAAAAGATACCACTACTGTCGATAGACTTATTCCCTCTAGACCATCACCTAGACACACACCTAACCACAGCACTTCCACTACCCCGCCCGCCACAATGAAGCTCGCCGTCTTCAGCGCAAAGTCCTACGACAAACAGTACATCCGCCAGGTACACAAGGCCCACCAGGCCGACTCGTCGCACACCCAAGTCGACATCATCTTCCACAACCTGCCGCTGGGCCCGCAGACGGTGTCGCTGGCCCAGGGCGCCGACGCCGTGTGCGCCTTCGTCAACGACAACCTCTCGCGCCCCGTCCTCGAGGGCTTGCACGAGGCGGGCGTCCGCGCCGTGCTGCTCCGGTGCGCGGGGTACAATAACGTGGACCTGGACGCCGCCGAGGAGCTGGGCCTGCAGGTGGCAAACGTGCCCTCGTACTCGCCCGAGGCCGTGGCCGAGTTCGCCGTCGCGCTGATCCAGACGGTCAACCGCAAGACGCACCGCGCCTACAACCGCGTGCGCGAGGGCAACTTCTCGCTCGACGGCCTGCTAGGCCGCACCCTATCGGGCAAGACGGTCGGCGTCGTCGGCGTCGGCCGCATCGGGCTCGCCCTCGCCCGCATCATGCACGGCTTCGGTTGCACGCTGCTGGCCTACGACGTGCTCAAGAGCGACGACTTCAAGAAGTACGGCGACTACGTCGGCCTCGACGAGCTACTCGCCCGCTCCGACGTGGTGTCGCTGCACTGCCCGCTCGTGGACAAGACGCGCCACCTGATCAACACCGAGACTCTCGGCAAGATGAAGGAGGGCGCCCTGCTCATCAACACCTCGCGCGGCGGCCTCGTCGACACAAAGGCCGTCATCGAGGCCCTCAAGTCGCGCCGGCTGGGCGGCCTAGCCCTGGACGTTTACGAGGGCGAGGGCGCGCTCTTCTACAACGACCACTCGGCCGACATCATCCAGGACGACGAGCTCATGCGCCTCATGACCTTCCCCAACGTCGTCGTCTGCGGCCACCAGGCCTTCTTCACCGAGGAGGCCCTGACCGAGATCGCCGAGTGCACGCTGCGCAACCTCGACGACTTTGTCAACAACCGCGAGTGCAAGAACTCGCTGTTGTGCAAGAAGACGATTGCGAGGAGGGATTCGATTCCGCACAGGATTTAATGCTCTTCCTATTTTTTACAACTCGGCGTAGTGTTGTACGGTGTCTCGAACCTCCCTTCGTTTCTCTAGACACGGTTTTTCCTGATTGTAAAAGGATGCACATATCGCATCAAGGGAGTCCGTAGGAGGTGAAAAGACGTAAATATAAGGTAACCCCGAAGGGCACCAAGAGTATCTATCGCCTAGGGCCTCGAGTATCTATCAAGGCGTGGGCGATCTATCTGTCGTGCGTGTCGTGAAGCCTCAAATGAAGCTATCCGTGTGCCGTGCGGGCGATGGGATAAGGTCCCCGCCCATCACGTGACCGAGGGTCCGTGCACTGCACTCAACAGCACATGGTTTATGCTCGGAACGGAGGGTGGACGGGGTTCCTAGATACCCTCTCCTCTTCCACTTTTCTCTACTGTATTTTGGCCTTGTAGAGCTTCAACTTTGGTACCTTGGCAACTCTCCTATCTTTGCATTGCTAGTTAGCAGGCGCTCATCGAAATTCCTCTCTCATCCTGATCGGACGGTCCCGCGTGATATGTCACACGGGGATTGACCCCGCAGACAGTTAAAAGCCGATTGGAGGGCTAGGTTTGGTGTTGTGACGGACAAACAGTGCAAAATAGGGTCTATTGTGCGTTGAGCTAGATCTCTGAAAGAGAAAAGAGGACGGGTACAGGGCCGAGGGCCTTGTACCCTCCTTATATACAGTGATCCCCTCTTTTGCAGGCGCGGTACTCGCTACCGCACCCTCGTCATTGCCAACAAGTGCTCGGCAAGCATTTACCTTGTGCGGCACCGGTGCGGAGCACCGGTGCCCGTGCAAATCGTCCGAACAAAGGCCTGGAACAGTGCGGCGGCCCTTGGTGATAGCCTCCTTTGTGACAGGTGTTGATCCGATGCCCGGTGGGGATGGCGGACAGGGGGTGCACTGACTTAAATAACGCTAGCCCCCCGGGGAATGCCTCGCTGGCGCCGCGAGCACTCTGGCGCTTCCGGCTTGCTTAAGGCTGCATCCAGTTCCAGTCTGCCTTCGCTTGCTCGACGATGGTGAGACCGAGTGTGAGGCAAGCGGAGACGATCTGCGCCAGAAGGTTGGCCCGTCTCAGCTCGAAGATGCCGCATACGCCGCCCGCGGCGTCGACAACCGCCTGCACAATCCTCGCAATGCTTTCGCCGGGCTCATCCTTCACAGTGTTGGCGTTAATTTCAATCTCGAGGCCCGCGATGACGATGACATTGCAGAGGTTGATGACTATGACCGAATTGGGGATTTTATCGGATTCCGCCATCGCCATCCACTCGGCGAATATGGCGAAGCCCCACAGTGCCTTCTGCTTGTTGAACTGCTCGTCGTCCGGGTTTAGGGGGTACGTGCAAGCCACATTAAGGGTGATGAGGAGCAGTTCCAACAACTCGATGAGTCCATAGTCAGGGCCAGGGCCAGCTCTTTTGGCCAACGCCCCCTGGCGCAGCGCGCCGGCCCGAGCGGCGGAAGCAAGTGGATGGGGCGCCCCGAACTTTTGAAGCTGCTGGGCCTGCTGCACGGAGATGCTGGGGGCGGCGATGCGGGCGGCGGTGAGCCCGGGTGCCTCGCTGGATCCCTTTCCGGGCGTCTTGGGCTTCTTCATAAGGGCCGAGCTGGTGAACATGCGGCATATGCGGATAATGAAGTTGAGATATCCGAGAACGTAGCCGGCCTTCTGGCGCCTCTTGATTTCATCCTCGTCAAGCGGCTTCCGGAGCGCGACCCTGGCGTCCCTGCCGCTGTCTGGGCCGAAGGCATCCCCCGAAATCAACTGCGAAATGCGAAGCCCGCCCAGGCTGAACTCCGAGCCCGTGAGCAGGGATGTCACAAAGTGGACCGGGATGGCGAGAACCAGGCAGGCCGCGTCGAGGAGGGTGAGGTCGGAATTGGTGATCTTGCGGTACAAGGCCGAGAAGATGGGGATGTTAATCCTGGCGTTGAGGAGCTTCTGCACTGCCCGGACACCCGTTTTGATGACTTCGACCCCGGCCGAGACACCCGCGGCCACGAGGTCGATGAGCTCCTCCAGAATCGCGACTACGACCCCTTTGAAAGTGGAACCCGAAATGTTACCGCCTAGCAGAGGCTTGAGGGCGTCGGTGATATCGGATTCCTTCTGCTGCTGAGCGAGGCTCCGCTGTTCTGGGGCATGCATGGCGCGCATCCGGCCGCGGAATTCCTCGACGCTGCGGGCAGCCGACTCGTCCGACACGCTGCCGTGTGTGGCGGCGCCGCCGTGATCCAGCTGTGTGGTTATGGCCATCAAGATTAGTATGGGGGGCCCTTTGGGCAAGAAGCATAATAATTAAACGTACCTGGTAGTTGCTGTATTGCGTAGATGAGTTGTCCTTGAGCCCACCGCCCTCCTTTGCCATGGGGTCGTTCTGGCTGTCCTTCGCACCTTTGACTTCCGAAAGGGCCGGGACACCCAGGGCAGTGCGGATATCGCTCTTGGTCTTGTTGAGGAAAACGTTGGCGTTCGTCTTGAAGTTGTCCATGGTGGCTGGCAAGACGTCCATCAAGCCGTTAGTGATTCCCTTGATCTCGTCCTTGATCCTCAGGATCGCTTTGAAATCGAAAAGGAGCTTCAAGAAGTCGATGAACTTTTTGATAGCGCCTAGAATCTTGTTGAAAACAAAGGCCAGGGCCTTGCCGATCTGCTCGAGCGTGCGCACCGCGAAGCTGATAATTTCACCCGCGATTTCGACGAGAAAGTTGAGCCCGTCCTTGACCTTTTCAATGAGCCAAAGGGCGCCTCTCTTAAACGCGTTTTTGACGCTTTCCCAAAAGGACTAAGGATTACGCGCGGCAGGAGAATGCGAGGAAGGTGCCAAACTGTTAGTATTAAACGCCATGCGGTAATTAAACGCGGGATTTTTAAGGCAACGACAAACAAGGGCGGCTCCGGTGAAAAGGGGCAAAGGAGGAGGAAGGGAGAGAGGACATCACTTACCCAGCTCTTGTTCTTGACTCTCATAGTCGAGGCCATCCGGGCGAGGGGCATATTGCCGCAGACAACCGTGCCAACGTCGGCAAGGGTCCTCTCGACCCCGGGCTCAAAGGCCCGCTCGTCTACGTCTCGGGCCCGACGGCGCAGCAGGCCCTGCTTCTTAGACTCGGCGCGGGACTCGCCAACGGCGCGGATGGCTGCCTCGGCGTTTTTGATGTCGTCGTCGCTCGCGTCGGAGCCGTCGAGGAGCGGCGTGCCGTCGGGCAGGGTGGCCTCGCGAAGGGCGCCTTCTTTGCCCAGCGCCTCCATCTTGTCGAGCACTTTGTGGGCCGGGTCGATTTCGTACGAGGCGTTCAGGACGGGCGGCAGGCCCGGCAAGTCGCTTAGAATGAATTCTGTGCACGAGCCGTCCTCGCTAGGGATGATGAGCGTTAGGGTGCCCTGCAGGTCCAGCAACACGGGGGTGCCATCGGGCCCGACGCTGATGGTGCGCCCGTTGGCGAGGATTTCGGTCCACCCATCCGGGCACGCGAGCAGCAGCGTGGCCTCGCTGGCCGGGTCCCCGTCTTGTCCTTGGACGGTAATGCGGGTCATGTAGCCGTTGAACTCGATGTTTTCGTTGAGGTCCGGGACGTAAAACGGCTGCTCCCTCCACTGCTGCGAAAGGAGGTCTTGCTGGAGCAGCGAAAGCGTACCGTCCTCCCTCGACACAATGAGCTGCTGCATCGCGCCGTCCTCGGACACGAACGGAGAGAAGTTGCCGCCCGTTACGCCCTTAAGCAAAGGGACGGCCTCGAGGGGCTTTTTGAAGTTTAGGCTCGTCGTGGCCACATAGCTGACCGAGGTGTCCTGCGTGGACGCGAAGACGGAAACCAGGCGCGGCGATTGGGCCACGAACAGCTGATCCACGCCAGCAAAGGCCGCGTCGTCCGAAACGAGGTGGCCCGGGTTGTTCCGCTTTTGAGCTTCGGTCTCGCTCCAAAAGTACAGTCCCTGGCCGCCGCACAAAAGGCCTGTGAAACCGTTGCTTTGCTGGACCGTTGCGAGACATCTAGCGCCTTTGGGCGCATCGAGCGCCACCTTGAACGGGATCCTAGCGTCGGCGTCCGTGCAGAAAAGCAGTTGGCTCCGGCCTGCATCGGATGATTTTCCGTTCGTTAACAAAAAGTAAAAGGGGAACGGCATGGGGAGAAAGGAAGCGCGGCGCAGTTTTGCTAGCCGGCGGCCCAGGAATCAGGTATAAGGGAAAACGAGAGAGGATATGCCGCGAGAGACGATAAACACTTGCCTTGAATGATGTAGAGAACAAAGTATCCGCTGCCGATTGGCAGAGAAGCTGCACAGAAGTCGAGGATCTGCCCGGCGTTCTCTGGAAGCTCCACATCGGTTTTGAGACTCCAACTGGACAGCGAGCTCTGCATTGACACCCGGGCCAGATCCTGGGATGAATGAAGGCTGTCCAGAGGCACATAGCCGACAACGACGGTCGGGTAAGACTGCAGTCGGTGTTTGGCACTCTGCAAAGCATTGTTAGCAGCTGTGAAGGGTGCCATCGGGGGAAAGGGGAAGGGACAAACCATGAAGATCCTATGCACACTCCGTCGGGAAATGCCCTGCTCGGGGATTATGAGGTGGCGGAGATCGACCCTGGCCGCCTCGGTGTCGAGAAGCTGCGGGCCAAACGGGCGACAGATGACGAGAGTAGTCTCATCATTGGGCTTGGCAGCCTTGCCGTCTTCTTGGTCAGCCTCATCGCCGACTTTGGCGGCCTTGTGAGCGAAGGAGTAGTAGATCTGCTTGTCAATTGCGCTCTGGACGGCCTCGAAGGTCACGACCTCCCTGTCAGAGATGCCAAAGGAGTCATTGAGGTCAATCAAGACGCGGGCGCCGGCGCTGCTCTCCTTAATCGCGTAAAGGACGCCATTGTTGCCAAGGCTCAGCAGGATGGGCCCGCCGTTCTCGTCAAGGACGGTGATGAAGGTGCTAGAGTGCGGGACTGGGATAGCAGCCACGAGCTGGTCCATCAGCTCGGAGTCCGTCTTGACAGAAGCCATTATTGCAGTGCGCGGAGACAAGGGCTCCAAGGGAAAGACGAAGACAGTTGAAATCACCAAAGGTGCGAAAGAGAATGGCAGGGCAGATGGGCTCAGAGGTTGTTTGGTGACGACGAGGCCGTTGTGATGATGATCAGAGTTAGGAACAGGACTGTATCTCGGGCACAAGGCAGGATCTTTGAAGAATTTATGTCTTTTGGACGCCCTTCGCCCTCGCTTGCCAGGACCCCAGCCCGACTCTCAATATTAATGACGGCGGAGCCGCTAGGCGATGTTTAGGAAGGCCACGGGCCGGTACAGCACTGTAGGACTCCAAGGCGGACTCGGGCTCGCCGTGCCCACATTCTCCTGCGCCTCGCAAAGCTGTCCCCATGAAGCCATCGTCCAGAAGCCAAAGTCGCCAATTGCGGAATCACATGCAACTTCAAGGTTTTTGGGGATAGCTGAAGCCAAGAGTTGCGGCTGCTTATATGCCGCTTGATTATGTGAGCTGGCGTTGATAAAAACCTGTTTCGGTTTGAAAGATCAGCGTTCGTCTTTTGGGATAGCTGAAGTCAAGAGCCGCGGCTGCTTATGTGCCGCTTGATTCTATGCGTTGACGTTGATAAAAACTTGTTTCCCTTTGGAAAATCAGCGTCTCGGCATGGGGCGGGATTTGCTGTCACACGGGGATTGAACCAGTGACCCAAAAAGGCCGAACGGACGGCCAACAGGACGAGTCACAGGATAACGATAGGAAGCTGGGCGTTGGTTGGGCCGGCTGGAAGGGTTACAAAAACCCCGCATGCATTACGCGCCCGGTCGAAAGGGAGTTTGTTCCCTTCGACCCAAGTACGTATTTTTCTTATGCGCCCAAATAGCTTATATAAAAAAAGCTTATTTTTCGAAGTTTTCGCCGGAAATTTTGCTTTTTTAAGCATTTTTTAAAAGCTTTAAAAAATTATTAATATATTAAGCATTTTTTAAACCAATTCCAAATTTTTTTGTAACAAATAATTTTTTATTATTTTAAAATTGCTTTAATATATTTATATTTTTGTTAAAAAAAGGTATCGTTAATTTAAATTATTTTTAATTATTATTTATTTTTATAGGTTTAATTCCTTTTTTTATTGCGCAAATTTTTAATAGCGTTACCGCAATTTTACGCATTTGGGCAAATAACCAAGCCGGTTCGCCGAAATTTGCTTTTAAAAACGAAAAAAACCTTGCTAAAATAAACGGCTTTATATTTTTTTGTTGGTATTGCACTTGCTTTGCCGTTTAAAGCTTGCAAGCTTGTATTTATTATTTTACAAAGGCTAAACGCGATTAATAATTACGCTAAAAACCGATTTCGGCGTTGGTCGCCGTTATAACGGACCCCGACAAGCCCCCGCAACCGGCTATTCCGCAACCGCTTGCTATAATTATTAAATTTACCGCTAAATTTTTTAACCCGTTTATTATTTTAAGCAACAAATTTGCTTTTGCTTTTAAAAAGCTACGCGTTTTTTCCGAACCAATTAATCCGCGGCAAATAACCTTACTTATTGCGATAAAATTCGAGCTTATCGGTAAAAATCGCTTTACCCGGGTCGAAAAACAATAAAACGATTTTAAACAAAACCTTACAGCACGCGTTAACGTTTTAACAAAAAATTTGGATTACGCTCGTAATTTTACCCGTACCGTCTTTATACAAACAAATTAACAATACAAAGCCATTGCTTAATTTTTAAAAAAAAAAAGGAAAAACAAATTGCATACAAAAGCGCCGTTGCAAAACGCATCGATATTATCGAAAAGCGTTTGCAATTTAAAGCAAACCAAGCATTTAACAATTTCGCTTTGCAAATTAACATTATACGGAAAAACCTTATCGCTTTTACTTAATAAATTAAAGCCCAAAGCAAAACTACCAAATTGCAAATTTCCGCTTTTCGAAAAAAACATAAAAAAACCATCGAAAAAACCAAATAAAAATTTGCTTTACGAAAGCGGAAATACAAATTGTTAAAAAAGGAAATTATTTAACTTTTTTTTTTAACGCACGCAATAAAAATTACCTTTAAAAATACAACGCTTTTTAACGAAATTAAAAAGCGTTACAATAATTTTAGCAAAAAAATTAATAGCAATTTCGAGCAATTATAGCAATAAAATAACGCTATTACCGCTTTAAAATACAATTTTGGCGTAATTACAAAACTTTACCAAAATTATTTTTAATAAATTTCCCGCATTACATTACCAAAATTTTTATTTTTGTACAACGAAAGCCGGTAATTTTTAATTAAACCATTATTTTTCGATATTATTATAGCCAATAAAAAGCCCGCGGCCGAGCTTTGCGGGCAAATACCGTTTTAACCGCCCGCCGTAAGCTTTAAAATTGGGAACGACAACCCGAAGCCCAAACGGAACGGTTCGGCAAAACCATTCGCTGCCCCCAAACGGTCCTATTTACGAACCCCCAATAAGGTTCGTTAAAAACAAAATACCTTTATGCTCGACCTAAATACGGAAGCTATTATATTTTATACTATTTCCATTTTTAACGAATTTTAGCAAAATAACGGCGGAAAATAACTTTTGCCCGTTACCCAAAGGCTAAATTACCAGCCACGTATTTCGGGGAACTTTACGTACGCTTAATAAATGGAAAAAATTTATAGCGGCCTTTAAATATTTTACCAAACAATTTTAGCTTTTCGGCATAAAATTAAAAACCTTTTGCAAACCATCGAGCTTGTTTAATTTTAAATAGCAAAATTGCGCTAGCAATATAATTTTACCCGTTAAAATTACATAACGGTTTTTTAAATCGTTCAAAACGGCGTAACCATTTCCAAAGCACAAGCCCGGAATTTTAAAAAAAAAATAATTAAAAATAGCAATTTATTTGCCGCTAAAATATAAAATGTTATTGTTAAATCCGTTAGCGATAATATTACCCGCAAATACGTTTATAATAAAATAACCAAAGCTTACGAAATTTATTAATTAGCAATTAAAAATATGCATTGTTGCTTTGCTTACATTATCGAAACCGTCGAACAATAAGCGGGCCATACGGAATACAAAATCGTTTATACCGAACAAAGGCTAAACGATTTCAAAAAATAATAAAAAGCTATAACGGCTTACCTTTTAATTACTTTAAAGCAATAATAAACGTTTGCCAAAAACATTATTGCCGAAATTAACCGGCAATTAACCAAAAGCAAATAAATGGATATAATGGCCGTATTGTTATAAATCGTTTTCCGTTAAACCTTTTGCCAAATTACCCCCGTTGTTATTAGCGCTTTTCCAATTCCGGTCTTTTTCGCCCAAACCCCGGTTATCCGGTTATCCGCGTTCCAAATTAACTTTACGCGAACCAAAAACAATTTAGCATTTAGCATAGCCTTATTCGTTTTAAAGCAATCCAATTCGATGTACCGTTAAATAATGCAAAAAAACTTTGCCGGATTTATAGCCGCTATATATCGATAAGCCCGAAAAAGTTTTTATTTCCAAATGTTCGGTATAATTAATAAAATTCCCCCAAAAGGAATATCGTTACAATAACCTTTTATATTACCAAAAAATAACCCTTTATTTTTTAACTTAAATGGGAATGGATACGGTTAGCCCCCGGGGCCTCCGCCCCGCTTACGAACGGGCTTATCCTTAGCAAATAAAAACCCTTTTCGCCGGTACGGAGCAATTTTTATAATTAATTCCGTTTTATTTAAATTACCCCCCGTTTTCGACGGAAAAAAAACGGAATTTAAAAATTGGTAATATTTGGTACGGGCTTTTATAAGCGCCGTTCCCCAAACCTTTACAAATAACGACCATAAAATTTTTTAGGTAAATTCCCATTTTAAAAAAGCCGTTTTACGCGTTTACGTAAAGAAAGCACGGATGTTAAAAAATTACGGATTTTTTAATATTTAAAACGCTTATTTTGGGTTTTTAGCCAATACGTTTTACAATTTTAACGAAAAACGCACGGATTTTATTAAATTGGATAACTTTAAATATAAAAACGATATCGTTGGGTTTTTTATAAAATTAACCTAGCTTAATGCAATAATTAAACTAACCGGTACCCGTTTTAAAAATTTTATTAAAAATTTTTTTTTTAACGAAATAAACCGGTTCGTTTACGCTAATAAAAGGCGCATCCTTAACGTAAACGAAAAATTTTTTGGAATTTTTTTAAAAAACCGGCATTACATACGAACTTATAGCGGCAAATAAAAGCACATTCCAAAAGCATTATAAAAACCAAAGGCCCAAAAAAAAGGAAAAAAGCAAACCCGTTTTAACTTCGAAGCGCTCGAACGCGGGCCGTCCCCGCAATAAAAGCTTTAAAAAAACCCCCGGCTTATTTTTAAATTCCCGTACCGCGGCAAACAAAGGAACGAGCCCCGGCCAAATTCGCAAAAATAATATTTGGACCATTACCCAAAGCGCTTTCGATAGCGTTAACCAAAAAAACATTAATGCCCGAAAAAAAAACGGTATTAATTGCTAGCGATGCGGGCGAAATAACCATTACATTTGGAAATGCTTTGCTAAAAAAAATACCGCGGGTACCGAACTTTCCCCATTACCCGCGAAAACGGCCGCCGATGCCAAAAAGCCCGTTATCGAACCCCCGCCGGTAAAAAAAAAACCAAAAAACGTTTTAATAAAAAGGTTAAAATAGTTAAAATGGCTAAATACGCTTTTAAACCAAATTATAACCAATATTTCGAAAAAATCGATACGGACTTTAATTGCTAAAATTTAAAGGTTTCGATAACGCTACCTAAAAGGTTTTGGGAAAGCAATAACGTTACCCAAACCGTTATTTGCGCCTTTTTTGCAAGCCTAAGTAACGGGTTTAACCCGGGTAATTACGAAACCCATATTAAATATGGCTTTGCAAATTAAAAAATAAAAAAAATTACGGTTAAAGTTTTTTTAAATTGCGGTAGCGATAACGGGTTTTTTATTTTTACTTAAATAACCGCTAAATTATAGCCATATATTATTAAACGAACGGTTTCGAAACCTATATCCAATTATATAAAACAAAAAAAGGACCCGTTAATTTATTACATACCCCGGGTTATTTTGCGGCATTATAACCACCGCTTTCGCGTAAATTTTAACGTATTAAACCTAAATCCGAATTGCAACGTTTTGTTGCCCGTTTAATGGATAACCCGCTATTACTTTACTAAAATTTTTAAACGGAATTATAAAAATATTCGTTTTAATATAAACGAATGCAAATCGTACCGCAAGCTTCGGTTCCGTAAAATTTTTAACTTTTGCGACCCGGCAAACATTTGCAATACAAACCTAGCTACCGTCGTTTTAATTAAAAAATTAACGTCGATAAAACTTTTGCTTAACAATACCAACGAATTCGATAATATTTTAAAAAAGTTCCGCAAATTTTTTTTAATTATATTCCCAAAAACAACCATGCGCTTATTAAACCATTAGCTTTAAAATTACAAAATATATTTAAAAAAAAAGCTATTTTTAATTAAAAATTTATATATAATTTTAACGAAAAAAAATTTAGCGTTTTAAAATTTTGGTTTATTAAAAATTTTAAAGTAAAACGGATGTACAAAAAAAAAGGAACGGTTGGAATACTTTTAATATTTACCGAAAAAAAAACTTAAAAAATCCGTTACGCCCAATTATCGATTACCGCGATATTAACGGCAAAACAATTTCGGAACGATGCCCGATCCCGTTAATAACAAAGTTTTAAAACCGCTTTCGCAACGCCCGGTAAATAACCAAAATTAATTTTAAAACCGGCTTTTACTTAATCCGAATAAAACTAAAGTACGAATAAAAAACGGCGTTTCGTTGCAAATATAGCCTTTTTAAATTTACCGTTATGCCTATAAGCCTTATTAACGCACTAGCTACCTTTTAACAAATAATAAACCACATATTCCTAAACTTTATTAACGCCGGCCTTTTGGTTTATTTTAACGACCTTTTTATTTACGCAAAAACAAAAAAAAAGCATAACGACTTTATTAAAAAAGTACTAAAGCGTTTAACCAAATACAACCTTGCCGTTAACCCCTGCAAATGCGTTTGGGGAACCCAAAAAATCAAATTTTTGGAACACGTTATCGGCCCGAAAGGAATTCGGATATTTCAAAACAAAATGGACGCGATCTTTAATTAAAAAGCACCTAAATAATTAAAAGAATGTTAATCGCTGGTTGGGTTCGCCAATTTTTACCGACGCTTTATTGCAAAATTTTCCAAAATCGTTAAACCTTTAACAACAACCAATGCCTTTTTAAAAAAAAATTGGACATGGATAGCAAAAATGCAAACCGCTTTCGAAGCTTTAAAACAAGCATTTACTTTGCTACTTATCCTGCGGCATTTTAACTTTACGCTACAAATAATTATAAAAACCGATGCTTTCAATTTTGCTTTAACCGCAATATTATTTTAACGCAACCTTATTAACGGCAAGCTTTACCTTATAGCCTTTTATTCCCGTAAAATAACACCAACAAAAATTAATTACGAAATTTACGATAAAAAATTACTTGCTATTGTAAATAGTTTTAGCAAATGGAAGTATTATTTTAAAAGGGCATAGCACAAAATTAAAATTTTTACGAATTACCAAAATCTGGTTTATTTTATTACGGCTAAAATTTTTAACCGAAAACAAACAAAATGGGCCCAATAACTTTTAAGCTATTGGTTTTTAATTATATACCGCCCAAGCAAGCAAAACGAAAAGGCCAACGTGCTTTCCAAATTCGAACAATACAAGCTTAAAAAAAAAGGGAATAAAAACCAACCAATTACAACGGTTTTTTAAAAAAAACATTTTAACCTTTTTTTACAAGCACTTTTATTTTTTTTAATTTCGGCAAAATTATGCAGCATCCCAACCATACGCTAAAATTAAACATTTACAAATAGGATTAAACAAACCGTTACATTTAATACCAAATACTAAAAGCACCTAAAAATTCCCTATAAAAAGGAAAAAATTAGCAACGGGCTTTTGTACCACCGCAATAAGCTATAAATTCCAGCACAATTAAAACTTAAACGCAAAATCCTAAAATCCAAATACAACATTAAAATTGCCGGATATATAAGCATAAATAAAACCTTCGAATTAATTACCCGTTACTTTTAATAACTTAGCATTAAAAAGGACGTTCGAAATTACGTAAAAAGCTATTTGGAATACTAACGCAACAAAGCGCCCAAATACGCTCCCTTTAAATTGTTTTAGCTTATAAAATTGCATTACCGCTTTTAAAACATTGTTGCTATAAATTTTATTACCGATTTACCCGATAACCAAAACTACGATTCCATTTGGGTTATAATAAACCCGTTTACCAAAATAAACCATTTCGTCCTTTTAAAAAAAGGACAAAAAAAAACGAATAACCTTATCCGCATTTTCGCCCGAAAATATTGGAAATTCCATAAAATTCCGTTAAATATTATTTTAAACCGAAACTTACGGTTTACCGCGCACTTATAACAAAATTTTTTTAGCTTTGTAAGGATTAAACCCCGGATAAACATTGCTTTTTACCCGCAAATAAACAAATAAACGGAATAATTTAACCAAAGCTTTAAAGCTTATTTACGGTTTTTTATTAATTATAAAATGTCCAATTGGGTAAATTTGTTGCCAATAGCAAAATTTGCTTATAACAATATTTCGTTAATAAATATTTTAATTTTTTTATTTTTTGTTAATTATAAATTCGAACCAATTGCATATAATTTTTTAAGGCCAAAACGTACAAAACCTTATCCCGTTAACAAATTTTATTTCCATTAAATGCACGGCATTTACAATAAAACCAAATAACATTTTAACGCCGCTTAAAAACGAATAAAAAAATGGGCGGATAAAAAACAACAAGCTTTGCCCGTTTTTACGAAAAAACAATACGTTATATTAAACGTTAAAAACATTAAAACCCGGCGCTTTATTAAAAAGTTTAATTCCAAACTTTTCGGCCTTTTTTAAATTACCAAAATTATTTTTTTTTTAACCGTTCGATTTGCGCTTTTATTATTATGGAAAATTTACTTTACTTTTTACGCTTTTTTAATCGAACCGTATCGGGCCGGCATTTAAATACGGCCCAACCCAAAATAAATTTTAAAAAACGTATTACCTTTACTAAACGTATTTAAAATGGAAAAGGTTAAAAATTCCCGTTAAAAAAATAACTTAATACAATATTTCGTTAAATGGCTAAATTTTAATAAAAAGGATAAAATAATATAAAAGCCATGGAAAAACTTTAAAAACAAAGCGGTAAAGGAAAAGGTTAAGGATTTTTACCGCCGGCATCCCCGGAAAGCCCGGGATACCCGTATTTAAAGCCCGAAATGTACTTTTAAAAAAAGGGGGATTGTATTATACGGGGATTAAACCAATAACCCAAAAAGGCCGAACGGACGGCCAATAAAACGAATTATAAAATAACGATAAAAAGCTAAGCGTTGGTTAGGCCGGCTGGAAGGGTTACAAAAACCCCGCATGCATTACGCGCCCGGTCGAAAGGGAGTTTGTTCCTTTCGACCCAAGTACGTATTTTTCCTATGCGCCCAAACAGCTTATATAAAAAGGGCTTATCTTTTAAAGTCCTCGCCGGAAATTTTACTTCCTTAAGCATTTCTTAAAGGCCTTGAAAAATTATCAATATATTGGGCACTCCCCAAGCCGATCCCAGATCCCCTTGTAACATTTGCTAACAGCCGAAACCCCGCATTCGATTCCCCTTTTCGGCGGTAACAGGAGCCAAGCAATTAGGGTCCTTGGTATTGGGAGGGACTTGCTGACAGCTGAAACCCCGCATTCGATTCCCCTTTTCGGCGGTAACGGGAGCCAAGCAATTAAAATCTTACAGAAGTTGACGTTCCCGTTACCATTGGAACCTTTGCCAAGTTTCGGGGTTTATAGGGCTGAGGTTTGCTGACGACATACAGTATCAGCCGTAACGAAAACCAAAGAGCCGAAGATTTTAGTTTAGGGTCCGTCGTTATTGTAAGGTTACAGCAAAATCCTTTGCCGAAAAAACTTTTGGCAGGACGAAGACACCGCCGGTGCTGCATTCACGTCGCCAGCTATAAGACTGACAGCCGAGCATATAAACCCTCGACAGCATCCGAATCGGATTCCCTCGAGATAACAACCTCGACAACAGCATTCTCACCCCCCAAGTTCAGCATTCAAACCCTGCCACACTTAAAATCTCAAATTATTCTCACACCGGATCCCCAAACCACACCCTTTCCACCATTCGCCATGTCCTATGATCTTTTCACCGCCGTGGGCTCCGCGCCCCAAGTGGAAAAGGATGGCAGCATGTCCAGCAAGGTCTCCTTGTCCCTGAACCTTGAGTCCATCCAGCTTGCCAAGTACCTCAGCGAGGCCTCCTTCTATGACCAGGACATTGCCGCCGACCTCGTCAAAGCAGCCCCTGAAACCAAGCAGTACATCCTTGAGCACCTCGGGGATAAAGCTTTGGTTTCTCGCCGGGCTGGCGGCGGCAAGGACTCCGGCAGTCGTGTTGACCGCGTCTTTGACCCGGTGCCTGCCCTCGGCGACGAGGAGCAAGAGGGCGACGATGGTGAGGCGTTTGCCGCGGCCATCTCCTTGAACCCCATTCCCATGCCCAGCCCCACTGCCAAGATCGCCGCCAACGACGACCGCTACTCGACGTCCATGGCTTCCAAGAACGGCGGGAGGTTCGACATGGTAGCTATGCCCACCCCCTCCTCCTTCTTTCTCTCGTTCCCTTCCCAAAGAGCTCCGTACAATAACAGCATGGTAACCGGACCGGCGACCACAAACTCTAGATCACGACCTGGTCGCAGTGGCTCATGAACAAGGGCCTTGCGGTCGCCTACGGGTTTGACTTTACCCGCTGGGACCTGACGCTCTCCGATAGCGATGCCGGCTACGAGATATCGGCCGCGCTCGATCCGTCCATGTTCGTGATCGATGTCGAGTCGCAACAGCCTCCCCTTCCCGGTGGCCAGCGTGGTTTCTTTCTCACCCGCTTCTCGGGCGGGGCGAGCGTCCTTGGCCCGCACACCTGCACCTTAAGGAGCTCCGTCACGGGGTAAGTGTCCGCGCGCCTGCTTGCCTGGGAGAGACCCTCGTGCTGATTGGGCTATCGCCCCCATGCAAACAGGAAATCGAGCCAGTTCGACACTGCCGGCTGGCGCTGGGGATGGGCTGCCCCTGTCACCCGGTCCTTCCTTGTTGCGGGATCAGAGGAGTGGGACGAGGTCAAAGAAAACCTCGAGATTCCGGCCAGCGCCGCCGACAGCCACTACAAGATCAGCAAAATCTTCTTCGACCTGGAGAATGCCTTGGTCAGCTCCGACAAAGCACACACTATCGTCCCCAACGTTCCCGAGGAGTTCCAGGAAAGTTTCGAAAAGCTGCAAACGGCCTGGAGGCACTACGCCCGGGATAACGACCACCACATCCTCGGTTACGCCGTGGTAGCCACGACCGCTTCCGAAAAGCACCTGGGCACTTTCCCGCCGACGTCGCTGCAGCTGCAAAACTATCCTTTCCTCAGCGCCGCCACGACCAAGCCGACCACGTCGACGGATAAGCATGGGGAGAGCAACATGTTCCAAATGCTTTATAAAACCGATCTCCAAGCTTTTCCCTCCGATCCTGCTCTGCCTTGGACCGGCAACTGGTGCCACCCGGACCTTAGCGGCGCCGATGGCACGCTTGGCTCCATGGCCATTTCGAACGAACTTTTCCTGGACGACTTTGTTGTGCCCAAGCTCGTCGCCTTCAACCGAGCCACTCACCTTGAGTCGCTGGCCCCCACGGTAACCCACAAGGGCGGCACAAAGTGGAGCTTCACCTTCAGATGGGGCTCGGCCGCCCATCCCGAGTCCTTTTTCGAATGGAAGCCAGCATCGCTGATTCAGATGGCAGCCCTCCGGATTATTTACGGGAACGGCATTGGCTGGACCTGGAGCACTTCCAGCCATCAATCAACCAGCAAGCAGGTCAACGGGGCCGGCAGATTTACCGCAACCCACGATGTGACAATGAGCAACATTTTATACGTGCCGCGGGGGTCCAACAAAGTGGTTTTAGTCCACACTATGAGCCACCACCTTTTCACCTCCCACCGGTGGGTATGGACCGATAAAAGCTCGTGCGTTCTTTCCATTTCTTTCCTCCCCTTTTCCTTTTTCTCCCCTTTTAAAACGTTAGGCTAATGCATAAATATCTATCCTTTTCAACAGGGCCACGGTCAAACGCAGCTGTATCACGGAGCTTACCCTCCGTGACGTCCTCGAGGGGCGCCTCGGGATGGAGATTCCCAAGGACCTCGACGTGAAGGTGGAAATACTGGACCGCAAGGGCACCTGGCTCGGGCAGAACTATGTCGCCGGCGTCGCCAACGCCATCGCCAAGTCACTCAAGGACGAGCAGCGCCTAGCCGCCGCTGTTAAGCAGATCAACGACAGGCTTTCGGGCCCCCAGGTCTTTGTCCTGCCGGGCGGCGGTCACCTCTTCCTCAAGAACCCCGTCTTCAACGGCCAGGGCGACCTGCTCCTGACCCTCGATTTCAACGGCCAGCAGCAGCGCAAGAACCCGCCCGGCCCCGCCAAGGACAGGAAGAGCCGTAAGGGCGGCATCCCCAAGTAAGATTTTGGATGGCCAGCCTAGCGGGGTTTGGAATCCGGGTCGCGTGTGTCACAATCGTGAAGAGTAGGCTTCGCAGCCAGGCTCAATTGATGCTATGGACGAAGACTCTCCTACAGGGAGGAAGAAGGAAGAGAGGCGCGGAGAAAAGGTGGTGCGGCGTCCTGCTGCACGGGCTACTCTGCGGCGCGTACTCATGTGGATGCCTGCAGCGTGCGGTGAACTGTCCTGGACACTCCTTTGAAGGTGCAAGTTTCCTTAAACGACGCCATTTCACCTCTGTTCTCCTAGGGCTAGAGCGGTACCGGAGTTTTTATTTCGGCCAGATATTACTTTCTAAGTGCCACAAACAGCTTTTTAACACGCTGCAAGTGCTTTCCCAGCAGCCGCACGAAATTAGGAACGTTTGCCTACCGGCCCTTTATTGCAACATATTGGCTGACACTGCGACCAGCGGTCCTTTGTGTGAGAGCCAATGAGGGGATCTCTGAAGTGGTCTGGTATCGATAATGTGTCGGGAGGTTAGGTCCCGCCGCAGGTGGAGGGCCCTGCCTGCACAAAGATATCTGTGCAGGGCCCGTGCACCGCCCTTATCAGGCAATAAGGGCGTGTGCTGGCGACGGCAGCATGCCGTTGCCAATAGCCCCCCCCCTTCGGCCAATGGGATAGCGCGCGCCCTCCTCGCCGGCCAGCCGGCTCGGAGGAACGCGTCGCTGCTGTACCGGCCCCCCCGCGCGCCAGCGCATCCGATCACGCCTTCTCCGTTGCGAAACTCGCAACTCCCGCTAAGGCCCAGCCAGGGCCAGGAAGACGCATACGACGGCGGCACCGGCACAAGTGCCCCTTTCCCTTCCCTTTTCCCCCCCATCGCACCCCTCCCAAACCCGGCCTACGCGCCCGCCCCTTGGGTCGGCCGCGGCGGCTGCGGAAGAAATCATTGCGAGCTACAGCCGCAAGCAACAACAAACGGCTCTAATCTGCATTGCGTTAGCCAGATTTATCGACGCCGGCATTGCTTCCCTCCCGCCGGAAGCAATGCACGAAGCCAATGGGTGGAAAAATGGGTTTATCGAATACGCTAAACAAGCCCTTTACGGCCTGCCAGCTTGTGTCAAGGTTTGCGACAAGGTTGGAAGAAATTTCGAGCAATGGAAAGTATAGCTATACGGCGCTCCGTTGGATTCTTACGTCTTCTTGTCTCTGCTATTCTTCCTCTTGTGCTCGAGAAAAACCGCTTTGTATGCGGTGGTAGCTTGGCCACATTAGGAAGAAAGCACTTTATCCATCGGCAGCCTGCACGGGGATTTACTTACCGAGCTCTCCAGATGAATGTTCCTGTCCTTCCCTCCTCGATGTCTCAGCTAGCTCTAGAGAGGTGAATATGCTGCTCTAGTTGTTGTTTCCCCACATGACCGTCTCGTGCTGATCGGGCTCCCGAGGTTGGTACCTGACAGCTGGAGGCCAATCTCCTGCGCTGTCGTGCAGCCCTAACCCCCGCTGCTTTGGGCGTCAGTCAGCGCCCGTGCAGCAGTCGTCAAATCCCGCTGCCCCACTTTGCACCTGTCAGCCTTTTTTTGCGCCATAATCGCAGGGCTTTCCCCGCCATCGCGTCGCGCCAAGGAACTTGAACCACCCCATCTTGCCCCTGACCTGAGATTCTTTGGGTGCCGCGCCATTTCCTTCGCCCGCTCATGAGCCGCTCGGCTGGTCGTAACGATTACTTTCTATTCTTATCCCACCTCATAGCTTCCAAGACGTTCTGCTCTTGCTCGGGGGGTCGCCCTCTCTCCGAAACACGGCCTGCCCAACTGTCCCGCGGCACTTGTCTCGTCATCGAAGGAGCCTGCCGCCTGGCATACCTAGTCGCCCACCTGAGCTACGAACCCCCGGCAACCCAGTCACCCATATTGCGCTGTAGAGCGCCAGCCCCAGATTTGTGGTGCAGGGTGACCAAACCACGGCTTCCCCGTTGATCAGGGGTCACAATTCTTCTGTCGTCGTCCCCTAAGGAGTCAAGGCTCCAGCACCAAGACGCCCAACATGCCCCCTCCCAAGGCGGCGTGCATTGTAGGTAAGCTCACATTTTTATACGGCAGCGTAGCCGACATGCAAGTCTCCGCTGACACGTCTTCGTCCCGACAGGTGCTGGTCCGGCAGGGCTCATCGCCGCCAAGTACCTTCTTGAACAGCGATTTCCTGCGCCGCCAGGCCAGCTTGGAGCCCCGAAGTTCAAGGTCACCATCTACGAGAGCAAGGGCAGGATTGGGGGTCTTTGGCCCGTCAGCAAAGATGACACGGGTGGTGACATTCACCCCCTGATGCGAGTCAACCAAAGCAAGCACACAGTCCAGTTTAGCGATCTCGCATGGGGTCTCGAGATACCCGAGTTCCCCTATGCCTGGCAGGTTGGCCAGTATCTCAAGAGATATTACGAGCGCTACTGTAGCGGTGCCGAACTCAAACTGAACCAAAGAGTCGAGGAGACTGCCCCCGTCAAGCCTGCTGGTCTTCCAGGCCAGTGGGCTGTCACTACTCGCACCGGCGATAACAAGACAGAAAATAATGTGTTTGACTGCGTCATTGTTGGCTCCGGCTACTTCGGGAAGCCACTCGTGCCCACCATGTTCAAGTCAGCCGGAGTCCCCGTCATCACGAGCACAGAGTACCGGGATTTAAGCAGCCTGTTCGGGGCAGGGCTCGACAACACACTTCTCGACGCCAAGATCAAGGCCGAGCCTGCACCAAACCCGAAGATTCTCGTTGTCGGCGCCCAGATGTCTGGCATAGAAATTGCTGCATTGATCGCCACCAACCTGTCCTCGGCAGTGTTCTCTCCCAAGGAACGCGCAATCCCCAACGCAAGCAGATGCAGTGTCATCCACATCGCCGAGCAACCTTCCTGGATCTTCCCCCTATTCACAACGCCTGCGGTAAGTTATGAGGGAACCTTCCAAATTGTTGTTTTCTTCGGCCAAGCGCTAATTCTTTCTTACGCAGCCCTCGGAGGCGATTCCGCCCTTTCTTCCCTGCGACCTTCCATCATACAACCTCGCTAATCGTCCCTTGCCCCTGCGCAACACCCAAGGCTCGCTGACTGTCGAGCGGGCTCAGGAGCTCAACCAGATCTTTTGCACATCTTTGGGAGGGGCCCAGGACGACTTTGGAAGCGTGCTGGGAATGAGAAAGAAAAACTTGTTCGATCAACCCCCTCTGCTGGCCATGAGCGAGCACTACAGCGAGTTTGTGCGTCTTGGCCAAATTCACCCCATCCGCGCAAGAGTGACGAGCTACTCTGGCAAAGAGGGCACGATTGCCGCTTCGGAATACAACGAGGAAAGATTAGGCGACGCTCTCAAGGATGTTATTGCGATTGTTTTGGCCACGGGCTTCAGTGCCAGTGTGTCACTGTCGTTCCTTACGGAGGAACTAAAGGCCCGGCTAGGGTACCAGGATCCGGCGGCCTTGTCCAAGAACCGTGGTCATATGCTTTCCCTGGGCTTCCACTCCACCCTCCACCCCGGAACCCCTGGTCTGGGGTTCGTGGGCTTCTATCGCTCGCCCTACTGGGGTGTCATGGAGATGCAGGCTCGCTTTCTGGCCTCCATGTTCTCCAGCTCGCTCTTCGGAGAGTCCCTTCCGGATCATCTCCAGTCTGCTCTTGCCGACGACACGTCGCTCGCCCACACGACCGCCTTGCGAAAGGACCCCCGCATCACGCAGTTTCCCATGGGCGATTACGCCTGGCTGATGGACCAGTTCGCCAAAGCCTTGAACATCCAAATCTCCCGGCCGACTGCTAACAGGCCAATGCCGCCCACACCACCCACCAACTTGCCCATAGACGTCCTCACCCCGGCCCGGTACATCTCCCCAGACGCAACCGCGGAGCAGATCGCCGAGGCGCAGGAGGCCCTCCGCCAGACCCAGGACACCATCGTTGGCGGCCTGACGCAGCGCAGGTTCCTGGCCCATGCCGTCTTCCGCTCCCTCCACGGTGAGTGGCAGGTCGAGAGAACGCACTCCAGCCCTAAGTACACGGACCAGAACGGTCACTTCCGGGGCAAGGCGGCCTTCCATCTGAGAGACGGCACAGTTGATGGGCGCTCCCTGGACAGGACGACGCCCCCAACGGATATAGACCTTGGCTTCGAGTACCTCCTCATTGAGGAGGGCAGCTTCACGCTAGCGACCGGGTTCGAGTTTCAGACTACGCGACGGTATATCTGGCGGTACGACGAGGCCAGGGACAAAATTAGTGTCTGGTTCGTGCTACCTGACGACAATACGCGGGCCGAGAAGCTGTTCCATCAACTCGACTTCCCTGTGCCGCCGGCGCTCGGCAACAGCGGCGAGCAGGAGCGGCAGACACACGGCGCCTCCGGCAAGGCGGCCGTGTGCGAGGCCAGCGGCGGCCACCTGTGCGAGCAGGACTACTACACTAGCCGCTACGGCTTCCGGTTCAATGCGGTCAAGATGGACGACTGGACCCTCGACGTCGAGGTCAAGGGGCCTCGCAAGGACTACACGACGGTGGGCGTGTACAAGCGCATATTGCCGGAGCGGACAGAGGCCAGGGCCGAGAAGATCTAGTCTGTCTTCCACACCTGGACACTGAAGAAGCTGCGCCTAGAAACAACCGTCGGACCCTCGGTGCTATGTCGACAATTTCCGCTCGATCCCACGTTGATACTCGCGTTGAGAGTGGCCTGGGGACGCCTGGCAGTACTGGTCGACACCAGCTGTTGCAAGAAAGCAGAGCATGCAGTAGACGGGATACTTGATACATCTCTACTTCCTGGGCCGAAGGAAAGCAGTGGGGGTGGGAGACGTTCAGGCTTTATATACTAGGGCTAGGTAGCTACTCTACCGAGCACTGACTGGCCACGGAGAAGCCGGCCTAAGGTCTCTAAATAGTACAGGGTCGCTGGGACCGGTTTGATCTCGTAGATCCTGGACCGGGATCTACTGCTTTATGACACCATACTCTGCCTATCTGCATAGATTAATCAATCAGGTGGTTTCTTAAATCCGTTCAACTGTCTCTCCTTGACCGCAATGTTCCTGCCCGTTTGGCCATGCCCCTGAACCTGTGTTGTACACAAACAGGTATCATCTCACATACATACAGCCCGAGCCGGGTGTTTGATGCCTTCCTGTCTCACGGGAATGTGTCGTCATGGGCAAGCTACTAATGGTGGGATGTAAATACTTTTCTCCTGGCTCTACGTTCTTTTTGTTTGTGTCTCCTAGACACGTCGATGTCCCTCACTCGATTTCTTCCGTTCCTTGTCCCATTGAGGGAGAATCCTTGCCAGCTAGGTGGCAGTGCACTGGTATGCTCTCGTGTCTTCCTCTTTTGACCCATGCTATACCAGCACAGTGCCCTAAGGTCGTCCAGGCTATGCCTTGAATCACGCCGTTACTTCCACCGCGTATAGACCTTTGCTTCCCATGCCATCAGCGGCTCTCTCCCCACCCACTCGCCGGGAACATCCCGCGACTGCGTGACCTCTCTCCAGCCCGGCGCGCCCCGCCCAGGCCAGTTGGGAACGACGTACTCGGCCCCCGGCGTGGCGTTGTCGGTAAAGTTAGCCACCACCACCACGGGCGCCTGGCCGGCCCGGACCCCTCCGCGCGTCCAGGCCAGCACCTTGCCGCCGCGGCTCCGGTCGACGTGGATAAAGTCCGTGTCGTCGACGCCCAGGGCCGGACACTCGGTGCGGAACCTCACCAGTCGGGCCACGTATGCGAACAGGTCGCGGCGCCAGGCGGCCCCGTCGACGCGCTCGTAGTTGACGGGGTCCGTCTGCTTGTAGCGCATGTCGCCGCGGCTGCGGTCCATCTGGTCGGCGAACTCCTCGCCCGCGAATATCATGGGCACGCCGACACTAGTCAACAGCAGAACGAATGCCAGCTTGGCGCGGCCGCCGACGTCCCAGACGCCCGAGGAGGTGAGGAAGTCGAACAGGCGCTCCTTGCGGTAGCCCTCGACGTCGTGGCTGGTCAGGTAGTTGACGGCCTGGGAGCCGTCGGAGAAGCCCGTCGAGGTGCAGTCGACGACGCGCCGCACCGTCGCCTCGAAGCTGCCGCCGTCGTGCGCGCCCGCCTCGCCGAGCAGCAGGGAGCGCGCGCGCTCCTGCCACGGCTCGTTCCACAGCGCGTCCAGCACGCCCGACCGCACCATGTCGAGGGGCATGCTGAGCTCCTCGCCGATGACGAGGAAGCCGTCGTCCCGCGCGCCGCTGCCGTAGCGGTCCCGGTAGAGCTGCCAGGCGCGTTCCTTGTAGGCGCGCACAAAGTCCCAGTTTCCGATGTTGTTGACGCTGTCGAGGCGCAGGCTGCAGACGCCAAAATCGGTCATCCAGCGCGCCAGAGCCAGCTTGTGGAACTCCCAGGCCGGGCGCAGGGCCCCCCTGGTGGGATCGAGCCCGCCATCGCCCGTCTGCGGGTTGTAGGTGTCCTGCGCCTCGGCCAGGTAGCGCCACAGCTGGCCACCCCAGCCCTCGCGCTTCTGGCCCACGGCGTTGGACTGGTACGCGTCCGGGTTGTGCGTCTCGGTTTCGGCGCGGAGGTGGAACTTGGGGAAGTCGACGTGCTGGTAGGGGTCGTGGCCAAAGGCCATGACCACGTCGGTGAACAGGCGCACCCCGCGCCCGTGCACCGTCTCGACCAGGGCCGCCAGGTCCGAGGCGCTGCCCATGTCGGCGTCGGGCGCGAGGTAGTTGGCCGTCGCGTACCCCCACTCGCCGCGCGGCGCCGCGTCGGCGGCCGGGAGCAGCTCGAGCGCGTTGACGCCCAGCTCCGCGAGCAGCGCGCGCCCGCGGCCCAGCGCGGGGATGGAGGCGGCGAAGCCGGGCCTGCCGGCGTGGTCGACCGGCTCGGCGTCGGGTGCGAAGAGGGCGCGCACGTCGGCAAAGGTGCCCTTGTCGACCTCGACGCCGCCCTCGACGCCGGCGCGCGCCCACGTCACGGGGAGCTCGTAGATGACGAGGTGGTTGTTGGCGGGCAAGGAGGCTTGAGGCGGCGTGCGGACGCGGCCCGGCTCGTCGCCGTCGACGTCGCAGGCGTGCAGGGCGCCGGCGCGGTGCTTGATCACGGACGCGGGCTGGGTCGGGTAGGCGTCGGCGCCGGCCACGACGCCGCGCTTCAGGCGGTAGTCGACGGTGAAGGCGAAGGGGTCCGTCACCAGCATCCTGCCCCGGCGCTCCGGCGAGGTGTCGTCCAGCTCAAACCAGTAGTGGTACACGGTGTCCTCGGCCAGCGACAGCGAGCGGGGGCTCAGCTCCCACAGGTCCTTCTTACCGTCGGCGGCGGGCGCGAGCGGCCGGTGCGCGACCTCGACGAAGGATCCGGGGGCGCTTGCATCGTATCTTCCGAGCACGAGCTGGGGAGGTTTGGTGCCGAAGTCGCGCCCCGGCGTCCACAGCGAAAAGGCCGAGGATCTGCGGTTGAGGAAGTCAGCCGGGTACGCCATACTTTCGCGTCGAGTCTGCAGTTTCGGAGCGGTTGATACCAGATCACAACATCGGCCTAACCATTGCCAGTGGGGAGATGGGCTAACATATACCGCCCGCCTACTGGGGGCGACCACACAATGGGCGCGTGTGGGCGTCTCTGGCTGATGGGCAGCAGAGGGGCTGAGGGATCGGGCTGCAAGCCGCATAAGATGGAAGAGCTCTAGGCCATATTGGGATGCCCATATTGCAGGGTACATGCGGGCTCCCGGCTGAGGAGGGGAAGAACGCTGGAGTGGCTGCTGTGCATGTCAGCAGCTAGAGTTGAAGTGCTGAAAGCTGCATATCGCTCACTTACAGCTAGGGGGGTGTTCTGGGCGGTCTGGAAGGGCACATCTGGCCGAGCTTGGACAGATCAAACAAACAAGACCATAGCAAGGTATGTGGGTTTTATTTTCAGCTATGTTTTAGCGAATTGAAAACTTCTGGTCCAATCCAGGTCAATTTAGCAGAGCCCACGCCGAAAAGGCACCCTTACTTGCCCCAGCCGACCTTCCCCCCTCCTCACTAGCCAGCTACCTATCCTCCATGCCAAGCCCAACCTGCATCAGAAAAGCCTCTATGGCTGCAGAGATGCCGATGGCGTGGACGCCTTGCAGCCATTCGTTTCCTGCCATGTCGCTTCGGGCACGCCATTGGTTCGCACCACTGTCTGCCTCGGGCACTGCCACCGCCCAAAGGTCGGCACATGAAGACTAAGAAATGGTAAGGCCCTGAGAACCCCTCCAAGTCGCTCTTGATCTTCCCCTTTCCCATTTCCCTTGACTGTCTGCTATCCCAAAATTCCCACCACCAAGCTCTTCGCCGAGTCCACGACAAACCCCTGAATCCACGAACCACCACTAACAAGTCCAACACAATGGACGCCGGCGCATCGATCCTCGCATTCCTCACGGCCGGGCTGCAGTCCGCCAAGCTCGCCTACGACCTCGTCTCGGCAATCAAGGACGGCCCGCAAAGGATCCGCGACCTAAAATCCGCACTTGGCCATCTCGTCACCCAGTTGGGCTACCTAGAGGCCGACCCTTCCCTGGTACCGCAGAAAGACGCTGCCATCATCCAAAAGTGCCGCGACAACCTCAAGCAGATCAAGATCGAGGTTGAGAAGCTGTGCATCTCAGATGAGGATGGGATGCTGAGGCGCATGTGGAAAAAGATGAAGCCTGCGCTCAGGGAGAAAGATATTGCGCAGATTCTGGCCAAGGTGACTGCTCAGACAGCTACCATCGGAGTTTACGCTATCGTGGCGCAGTCCATTGCAGTCAATGAGATCCACACCCATCAGTCCGAGTTCCACAAGGAGAACAGGGCCGCTCTTGGCAAGCAGTCAACAGATATTATCGGCATTGCCTCACACCAAGTCACGATACACGACACAGTGATGGGGAACAAAAGAGTCCTCGCAGATATCGTCGCGTGCCAGACAACCACTCAAGCAACCCTGCATCAACAACAAGCGTCACTTGGCGAGTCTGCATCACGCCAAGGGAGATTCGAGAGCACAATTTTACGAGACCTCGAGGTGCTTCTGTCCAACACGGCTGAATCTAGGGCGATACTGGACAAGCTGTCTGCCTTGGCATCGAAGACGTCCACTTCCAGTAGCTATGAAGACGCCAAAGCTCAAGCTGAGCTCCAGGCCTCCATCGCCACGTTGAAAAGGCTTGTTGACAAGAAGAGCCAGGTCGTCTCAGGCGAGAAAAGTAACTCAATCAGGCAGGCCATAACCAGCATTCTTCAATTTTTAATCAGAGAGGCGAAAGCGGAATCATATGATCCCGGCGCGTCTTATCAAACTCGCGCGGAAGACGCCACGCAAATCTTGGAGCAGATAAAATTCCACTTCGAGAAGCAGCCGCAGGGCCACCTTGCGCTGGATACGCTGACAAGACTCAACCCTGCATGTGAGTCTCCGGCTTCGTACCCTCAACGTTGCCCACGTCCTTTGCTCACCATCGCCTATCAGCCATGCGAGCGCCTTCACTCATCGGAGAAAATCGAATTTGCGAGGGCAGTACGTCCATGGAATTCAACACGCAACATGCCGATCTTTATATCAAAAGAAGTCGGTTCACGTCCACATCCAACAAGATACACGATGAGCAAGACCAGCAACGAGAGCGTCAAGTGGGCCATCGCCATACCGAGGTGCGATCGGAAATTGCCATCCGGAGTCGTTACAACGAGTCAACCGGCGGTTTTATTCTGAAAGCGTCCGTTGTGGAAGCCCTGAACTACTATAGTGGGGCCCGAGTCGTGTTGGCGCCGATAGTAGCAGTTCACCGCGTCGTTCCGAGCTATTCCGACGTCTTCCAGTCGATCAGGGATGGGCGGCTGGACAAACTCATCAGTCTCATCAGCGACGGAAAGGCATCTCTCAAGGATAGAGATGAATTTGGGGCCTCTCTCCTTCACGTAAGTGTTTACTTGGTAAGGGAACTATTGAGAGACAATCGGCAGATATCACTAACATTTAATTTGCTTACACAAGTACGCATGCGAAGTGGATTCTGCAGATATCTGCAAATTCCTTCTCGAGCACGGAGCAGACCCTAATGACGAGACAAGTATTGCCAGAAATCCTTGGCTGTGTATAATTAGGGGGATTTCTACAACGGGTCACACGTAAGAGATGCCTCCTGCAATACGTTTTCCGAATACGGCATTGAAAGTTAGCTAATATTTCTTATATTGGATATAGTCCGCTTGATCTCCTCGGGTCACATAACTTATTCAGTGCCACGAGCCATGACAATGCCGCATTGTGTGTCAAATATTTAGTTGGGCATGGGGCAGTAGTTGAAAGCGATGCCCTCCTGCTCGACGCTTTTAGGCTCCCATATGACCAGGTAGGTTTACAAAACATGCCCAAGAAGTCACCTACCACCCGTTGCGCTCTGTTTGGTTTTAGGCCTCGTTGGTACTAAAAGTTCCTGTTACAGAATCACCTCCAAGCCGTCCTGTGCGCCGCATCCTCAACCATTGACATCAGTCGGCACCGTATTCTAGGACGAAGCTTGTTCTCGATTGCTTCTGAGGGTTACCACCCCAGCCCTTCAACATTCCGGGTTTTAGTGGAAGCGGGAGCCAGCGTCAATGGTTTATTCAGCGATGAGCCACCGCCTTTGGTTGTCACTATCGAGAACATGATTCGGGGCCGCCAGAAGTGCCGTCGATATCTTTCCCACCAAGACGCTGTGCAAACGATGAAGTACCTGATGGCACAGGGAGCCGATGTTCACGCGACGTGGCAGGGGCGAAGCTGCACAGCGATTGCATACGGGGAAGATGACGATACCTCGAGTTACATTGGGGACGTCTGGGACGCAGCACTAGCGTCGACAGGCCACGATGTTGAGCAATTCAGGAGACAGGAGCAGCAGCCGCATTCTCCGCGTTTCTGGGCCAGCCTACACCCAGCATGGCGCCGCCAGTCGTCGTACAGGCTGGCAGACTTCAGGGACATTTGGGAGGGGGTGGAGCATCTATGTCCCTACTACGATCAGGTCATGTCGGCTGGAGAGGGTAAAATCACTGTGGTCGGGGAGGATTGCGGTCAATATTGGTGTCCCGGCCACAGAGCTGAGGTGGAAGAGCTAGAAGACTCGAGCTCGGAATGGGAGACAGAATCAGAGGCATGATCTACGTAGCCTAGGCTGCCTATGACCTAACCGATGGGGAGAACAGCCACGTCGAGCAAAGACGCTGGTAGGCCATGGGCTGTGCTGTGCTCCCATGTGGTTACAAAGGGATGCGACGTACCATTACTACGCTACAAGCTAAAATATAACATTCAATGCAAAAACCGTTATGAGAAAAAGCTGCGAGAAGGACTCCGCGGCCGGTGACCCTGGTGATGTGGCGACGACTGCCGAGCTGCGGGCGATGCCTCCCTAGACGGAGACCACACGCCGCCATCCAGCTCCACTGGCTGCTGGTGGCTTTGCCACTTGTACGGCAGACCTGGTAATCTTGCGTCGTGCGTGTACCTCCCGTCCGGCGAGAGCTCCGCGTACGTAGTCGCCGCCGAAAAGGGCGAGCTCGCTGTCGCTGCCGAGTACGGAGACGCCACGCATAGCTCTTTTCCCGCCTCCTCTCCGCTCGTCCCGCCACCAAACGTGCTCTTGGCGGGGGCGCCGCTGGGCGCGTGCAGCTCGTGGCGCTCTGGCCCGTCCGGGTCCAGCCCCGCCTGCAGCTTGCTGCCCCTCCCCTTCCTTCTCCGGCGGACGAGGAAGAAGGCCAGCGCGGCCGCGAGGACGACGATGACCACCGACATGACCACCATGCCGGCAATGAGCGCCACGGGCGGCGGGCTGGGTGGAGGCTCGGATGCGACGGCGCCCGTCGTTGTATTTGGCAGCGGCTTGACGTCTTCCTGCGAGCCGTCGGCCGCGATCAGGGACCAGATGCCGTCCCAGCTGTTCTCCCAGGAGTCTCGCGAGGCGCAGAGCGCTGTATCCAGCGGCTTGATGGACGTCGGGTCCACGGCGCCGGGGATGTTGGGGCCGGGCGCCTGGGCCAGGATCCACGATCCCCTGTAGTTCTCGCCCAAGTTGACGGCGACGAAGGCGGCTTGCAGAAAGGCGCGGCCGAGCCGTGGGCCCAGCACGCGGGGGCCGCTGCAGGGGAAGTACTGGGTCGGGGAGCCGACGATGGGCTGGGTCAGGGTCAGGCTGAGGAGGCGGAAGGGGACCTTGATGACGAGCGTCTGCGAGCCCGTGTTGTTGGCCCGGAAGCTGAAGGACAGGTAGGCGGGCGAGAAGGCGATGCGCTTGTAGGCCGGGCCGTCCGTCTGCCACAGGTACAGCCCCAGGTTCGGCGCGAACCGCACGGGGAGAAGCTTGGCGACGGCCTCGCAGGTGCTCTGGTGAAAGCTCACGATAAACAAGCAGGAAAACGCTTAGCCTCGCACAAACCGCACACGACGAGGACATGCAATACCACAGGACTTCCAGCTTCCAGCAGAGTCACTAATGTCTTCTGTGGCTACATAGTATCCGCGCTGCGCTGCGGTGTACTCCATCACTCCGGTGCACTCGTTGATATAAACCCAGATCACCCAGGGTTTGCGGCATCCATTCACATTCCAACGGTCTGATCTGACAAACATATCGATTCTCCACTGCCGCTACATGCCCCTCTTCTCTGCCACACCTTTTGCCTGTGGGTCCCATATGTGCAGAGGAACTTTGGTAGCTGTTGCTGGAGTTTCTCTTGGCGTTTGAGCTAACCTTGTTCGACACTGCATTCCTCGCTCCCATACGTCTCCGTCTCCTGCCCATCTCCGTATACTTGGCGGGACAGGTGCAATGCTAACATCATCTCGCCAGCTGCCACAGTTACAATCACTGCCACCGGCCCAATATACGAATAGAGCTCGCATATAAGCCCTCCGCCGGCCCTTGACCTCCACAGGTCCCTTACCCACAGCATGCGGCAGCCAAACCGTGCCAAGTCAATATCAGATGCACACATGGGAAGCTTGAGTAGCAGCTAGAGGACTACAAGTCATCAGGTCTCTGTTACTTTCATGACAGAACTACGGGTTTTGGCAAGCATCTACGGTCTACTGAGAGTCTTGGGGGCGAAGAAGAGAAGCTCTCACACATGGACATCCTGTCTTCCTAGTCCTAAGTAGCCGAGGCCTTGAGCATACCACCAGAAGGGACACTGAGGTGCTAGTTATGTAAATACTTTCACTGGGCTTCTGCTTCCATCCGCTCGCCACTGTCCGGCGTGTCTCGTGGACGCTCCCCGTCTGTCTCAGAGCCCGTCCTACATACATCATATGATAGCAAAGAGATGTCTAGGCCTGTTTCGCTACAGGGCACGCATGTCTTATGGCCCGATACAGGTCCCTCTTCCCAACCTAGCACAGTGACAACTTTCTGCCTGACGGCACGCTCCTTGAGGCATGGCCTACATCGCTCCTGCTAAACGTAGCAGCAGGCATCACCACAACACTCCTAGTTTCCGTAGCCCGCACTCCTGCCAGAGCGAGCTGTCTTGGCCGCTCCCCCTTGCGTCTTCCATCGGCCCTAATCGCCAGGATGGATCGCGCGAGAGGTTGCGGTCAGGACAATCCAGGAACACGCGTTCCTCCCTCTGGCCCCTACTGTCCTCGCGAGGCGCCAACCGTGCTTCCTCCCATACGCCTGTCTCCATACACACCAGCATTCGGTCGCGGGCAACAACACACCCGACGGTTACCGCGCCGCGGCTCCCCGGGAGTGCCCCCCC
>NW_008804549.1:607713-672804 GCF_000145635.1 Gaeumannomyces tritici R3-111a-1 | reverse complement strand
GCCCGCCCGCCCCCCCCCCCCCCCCTCCTCCGTCGTGAGGCTGTAGGCCGCGCTCAACAGTAAAGCAATGCGTCAGAAGTCAACTGGACACACCAAACACAGGACAAGCGACAAGGCAGCGCGCAAGGCAGTCCGGGCGAAGGCTGCGGATACATCCGTCTGCACAGACAGACGGTCCCACTCGCTATCTACCAACGACATGGCCTGCCTCTCATCTGGGAGACCCTGTTGCCACGGCCATGACCCCACAGGTTGGAGCATCTTCGCATTCGAGAGGCAATCGTGCGCTGGCCGGCTTCAAAGCCGTCCTGATCTCAAAGCCTTTCTACGCCGCACCGTCAACCACTGCCATCTTGCTCGCCTTCGCTTCTCTTCCCGGACGCCGAGACCTTTGCCCATTTTGCCACCTCGATGTTACATCACGAACACATGTTCTTGTTGAGCAACTAGGAAGACACATAAATTCGACGGATACAGGACCGCCCTTTGTATTTGCGGGGGCAAAAATCGCCATGGCACGCGCAGAATAGAAGTGAAAGCGAGAAAACGCAAGGCGATCAAGGAATAACTTCCATGTCGGCCCCATTCATTGGATTCTTGTTCTAATAAGATGGGGGAAAGCCAAGACTATGATACAGGATTTTGAAAGGAAAGGAACTTGGCCCACGAATGAAAGAAACCGGAAATTCATGATAGTGCTCATGGGGGTGTGTCGTCAGAAGCAATCCCAGACGCCGTCCCTGAATAGGTCCCACCAAACGCCGTTGCTATGACGGAGAATAATTTTGCGGGACACAACTAAGGGCGAAGAAGTGCATGAAAATCACTGCGAGAGGACGATGGGAGTTAGTCAACCGTGCGTTTGGGGGTAGGATAGCGCACCGAGTCCATGTTGTTGGAGACACCCACCTGAAGACCGCCGGGGGGAGGACCCTGAGGAGGGTTTCCGCCGAAGGGACCGAAAGGGCCGGGACCACCAGGACCGCCAGGAGGAGGCATGCCACCACCCCAGTGAGGCGGAGGAGGAGCCGGACGGTACGGGGTGCCGACGCCAGAGTTGTTCTGCGAACGACCCCAAGAAAGACGGACACGAGAGTTGCCAATTGGGTAGCCTTGCATCTGGTTGATGGCCATCTCGGCGGCATGGCGATGGACGAACTGAACAAAGCCGCAGCCCTTGCCGGGAGGGATCTTGACATACGTAATGTCGCCAAATCCCTGGAAGAAGGAACGAAGCTCGTCCTCGGTGACATAGCCAGACAGGCCGCCGACAAAGACGGTCGTGTTGTTGGGATCAGTGAACTGGTTCATGGGCTGCATGGCGGCATTGAAGTTGTTAGCTGCAGGAGGCGCCGGCTGGTTGAAGCCATAAGGCATTCCCCAGTTCATGTTCTGCTGCTGAGCGGGAGCGGCCATGGGCATCGGGCCACCGTGCTGGCCCTGTGCGCTGTATTGCTGATGAGACCGCGTCTTGGGAGTGGCAGTCGAGATGCGCATGGGGCGGTTGCCGCAATAGACACCTTGCATCTCAAGCAGCGCACGCTGCTGGTCACCCTCGTCCGTGAAGCGCACAAAGCCGTAACCACGAGACTGGCCGGTCATAGCGTCCGTCATGATCTTAGCTGACTTGCAGGACGGGAACCGAGCCTGGAACAGAGACACCAGGACGAATTCGTTGACTTCGGGTCCAAGGTCACCGACGAAGATGGAGAACTCGGGACCACGCTCGTCGCTGTTGAGGGATGAAGCATCCAATGTCAGTTGCATGATTGGGTAGAGGTCAAAGTGATGGGAGAGAACATACCGTCGGTCCACCAGACCGCCACCAGAGGCCCAGTTGAGTTTGAAAACACGTTGAGAGTTGGGAACAGGAGATCCGTTCAGTTGAAGCGCCTTGTTGGCAGCCTCGGCCGAGTTGAACTCGACAAAACAATAGCCGGCGTTACCGGACTGACGGTCGCGAATGACTTTGACATTGACGGCCTCACCACAGACCGTCTGCCACACCTGCTTCACAAAATTCTCGTCCATCCAGGGCTCAAGCTCGCCCATCCTAAAGGTGAGATTGATGTTAGTACGGGTGACAGACACGGGTCGCGGCGAGGTGCGAAACAGAGAAGTGAGCGGAGGTCCTACCAGAGGGTCTTAGCATCGTTGTTGGCGGTTGGAGCACCTGAATAGTTCTCGATCGCGGGAGCGCCGGAACCGTTCATGTTGCCGCCGTTCTCGCCGTGGCCATTGCCCGGCTGAGAGGCGCCCGAGAAGTTCGACATCTTGGAAGCTTTTTACGCAGATGCGCTGTTGTGTGGAAGAGAAGAGGAAGGTGGAGGTGGAGGCGGCGGCGGAGGAGGCGGCGGAGGGTGGTTAAAAGGTTGTGGGAGGTGGGGCGGCGTATGGGGCGGCGACAGAGGCAGGGCAACTACGGCCGCAGGCGCAACAGGCACTGGAGGGGGAGGAGGAGGAGGCACTGGAGGGGGGGGAGGAGGAGGCACTGGGAGATTGTGATACGCTCGAGCTGCGTTGAGTAGGTCGAGGCGAAGGCCAGGCAGTCGGACCAATACGTCTTGGTCGATCTCGAACTGGGCACGGCCACGCTCGATCTCTGCGGCAGATAGGCGTATCTGGAGGGCCTGCAGGTGCTGGAGCAGGAACCGGCTCTCTGCGCGGCTCTGGGAGACGAGCCGGACGTTGTCCGAGGTCGGCTCTCGCTGGTAGCCGCCGGGGATCTCGACGTACGAGTCTAGGACTCGGATTCTGCCGCTGGTGGCGGCGATTTCGTCCCGAAGGACCGCGATGGAGGCCGAGGCCGAGTTGGTGCGAGCGAGGAGCTCGGCTTCTCTGGCCTCGAGGTCCGCGACCTCGTAAAGCGCCAGCTGCAGCTGGTCGTTGGGGGAGGGGGAGGAGAGGACACGGAGCCAATCCAACACTTGGTCGCGGTCGGGGCCGGGGTCGAGGAGTAGGACTATTCCAGGTCAGAGTTAGCAAGTTTGCCTATAAAGCAAAAGATGTAAAAGCGGCCCAAAAAAAAAAAAAAAAGGGGGGGACGTTTCACGACTTCGTGACCCAGGGGGGAGCTGTTCGTACGGTTGGGCAACACAGACGATTCCACGTGTCGTGGACGTTGGCTCTGGTTTCCCGCCATTGTTGCGGGTGTGGTGTCCTGGTGTGTAAAATGTTGTGCTCGAAGGGATGATTCACAAGGTGTAGATAAAAATATAGGCCCTCGAAACAGCGCGCTCTAAGAGCCAGCCAATGAGAGAATGGCAGCGGGGCCGGCCTCATTGGGCGGGGCACTCCCACACTGACGCCCTTCGTGGGTGCGTTGTCTGGGCTTCCCAAAAGAGAAGGAACGCCCTGCCCAACCGTGTGACCCTCCCCCAGGTACACAACCCTACGCTCATAAATCTGCCATGAATGCCCTGCCACTGCCAGGCATGCCTGGCGAACCACAGTCACTGACCAAGGTAAAGACCGACGATCCTGGGCAGGGTGGCGAAGGGAGGTAGAAGGATTTAAAGAATAGTGCATCTCCAAGCTTGTGCACAGCAGAACTAGGCACTTGCCAGTAGCAACAAGGTAGGGGTGAGAATGGCTGAACACAGGGCAAGACAAGCAAGATAGGGATGAGGTTGAGCAGAACTAAAGCAAGATATACCGTGCCGCAAGCCTCCTAGCCACCAACCTATCCTCAGTGGCTCGCCCTCCGCTTGGAGTTCCAAGCCGCGCACTAGCTAGGCCACCGGAATTGGATACAAGCAAGGGATTTTGTTCCAAACATTCAGGGACCACTGGGTGCGGGGATGTGAGCTGGGGTGGAGATGCAAGATGACCTCGAAACTTTTTGCAGTGAGGGAGGGTAGCCCATAGCGGATAGACTGGCCGGAGAATAGGGTGTGTTTGGGGTCGGGCGGAGATATACGCAAGCCATTCGGTCGGGTATCGTTGTCCGGGCACAATAGGAAGGGATGTGGCTGTGAAATGCTGAGAGAAACGGAGGGAATCGAGGGAATCAACGCAGTAGCATCAACTTACAGATGGGAGACCAGAAAAGGGCCGAGGGGAGTGAGCGGGGTCACTAGCGTATAGGTGACCTAGAGGTTGGCCGTTAGTACTGACTGTGCCAAGCGTAGTTGAGAAATACATCTGCGAATGTCTAGCGATTAAGGGCATAGAGCCTAAATCATGGCCAGGGTGTCCTAAACATCCAGGAGCGGGACCGAGAACCATGGATGCCTAGAGACCTGGAGACCTGATCAAAGATGAACGTCGCCGTTACAGTATTGGATGTGGGCCAGAACAGGAGGTGAAAGGGTCGATGGAACCTCAAGAAGCAGATAGGCCTTTTGCACAAGAGGCCAAGTTTGGACCCAGGGCGAGCCGGAAGGAAAAGGTAATGTGTTGGAGAATTGGGCCTGTGTAGCAGTTAAAACGTAGGATGTACCCGAGCACTGGCTCGATCGGTATTGTGCTCCATATATGGATACTCAGGGGGCCGCAAGTTGGAACAAGGACGTCAGAATACAAACTGGGGTTGCGACGTTTGGTAGGGTAGGAGCTTCAACAAGTCTGGGTATCGGTGTGATGGGGCAGCTCCTCGATGGAGAGGTGTCTAACCGGAAGTGCAAAGGGGCAGGATCGGTGCTTGTGGTAGAGGAATGATGCGTCCACGCGAGGCAAAACTGTAAGGCTCGGAGGTAGAGCGATGTCCGAAGTATACCAGCGTCACCAGTCGACACGGTGCTTATGTCGGAGCCCAATTGGAACATAACTATAAACTTTGGTCGAGTGGGAGCTGCCTGTGGCATGCGGTTCCAGGGTTTGGGCCAAGTTGGAAAACAGGATGGAGGGCTGGGCGGCAGGCCTTTAGTTCGGGACGGAAGGCCGGGTCGGGTAATAAGAGCATCGGTGTTTAGTTTATGTTGGCATCTGACGATGGAGCTGGCTGTTGAATTGTTGAGAGTAGCACAAGTCGAATATCCTGGGATGGAAGGTCCAAAAAAAGAAAAAAAAGAAAAAACGTAGCCCTACTAGGGTCAACGTAGAGGCCGGCACTAGGTGGCTAGCGGTATGGTGAGTGGAGTGTTGGCCTTGCCGAAGCAAGATCTTCACTCGAGTAACACTTCATCAGGGACCCTAATCGTGGGGCCTAGAAGTTGCCATGTGTGTTGCACGTGTTTTGGGGAATGTTCGATGCGAGGAGGTCGTGCCGGATGAAAACCCTGTGCCAGCCCTAGACTAGAGACGCAATCTGAATGCTAGACGCAGGGGCGGGTGTTCCGAGCGGAAGGATACCATCAGGTAGAATACCCAAAAGGTTGTCAGAGGTGAGAGGTGAGGGCCCGATCGCCGAAATATCAGGGTGATAAAACTAGAGAGTCCCAGATGCAAAGGCCGGTTCGGGCACGGCGGAAAGCATCGTGGGCCATCGGGAAAAGCTGGGTATAACGTTCCGGTGGTGATCTCTTGTTGCTAGTCCTCGGCGGCCATCTTGGCAGGCTGATCGTCATCCATGGACGATGCGTTGGTTTGCAAGCCACCTAGGTCTGGCAGCTAAGGGCGATATACATGGCCGACGTAGATGGAAGACCGCTGACAAGTCGGAACATCAAATCGACGAGTGGTTTACGTGTTCCCGTCCCGAGGAAAACAGCAGAAGTGCGGGGCGAATCCAGAAGCAAGTAGGCCGACCAGTATGGACCTATGGTGGACCAGTGTGCCGCAGGCGGAAGGAGTGCATGCTCGTAGATCAAGGGTCCGAAAAAAGTGTGGATGAAGCAGAAGAAATAAAAGACAAAACAAAGCTCACCAAACAGAGTCGAAAGATCGCTTCAATAACCCAGACGATTGTGGATGGGGTGACCGATTATCCTAGCAACCCCCAAGCTATGTTAGCTGGCCGTTTTGTAAATTGTAGGCTGATGGTGGGTGTATTCCGGGTGCCAGGAAGGATATAGCTGAGCCCCAGGCGGAGACCGGCCCGTCGTGAGGTTGAATCCAGGCATTTTGCACAGGTCGGGATTTCTCGGATCCAGTGAAGGGACCCGCCGGTGGGCAACCAAGGACGCCGGAGAATTGTGATGAATGCGCCATCCGGTGCGAGGCAAAGGCGTTGCTCGCTTTTGAGGAGAGGTGACCGTCGGTTACTGGTCTGTTGGTCCGGTCCCAGCATGATGGCCAGGTCACGACAGAATGCCGCCGTCGCCGCCTGCCAAGCAGCCAGACACTCCGCAGGGGGTAGGTAGGAACCGCATGGCTGGAATCTTGAACGGTGAGACAGGACCGTCACGGTCGTTGGGTAGCAACGAAGGCGTGGCGCACGCGCGGCAGAGAGCTTTCGCGGAGAGATGGTGCAGCTCTTGGGCGCACAAACTTGGGGGCTTCGGCTGCGGCCGCCTCGGAGACCTGCATACGAGGCTAGTTGCAACCAGCAGTTGGGGCACCTGCGACCTCCCGGAGCCCCCGGGGTTTCAGGGACTTGGTTGCTTGGCCGTCCACGCACCAGGGACTGGAGCAAGACGGCAGCTGCAACATGTTGAACGTTCGTTCTGAGGACTCGCAAAAATCCCAACCAGGATAGAAGGGCGATTGAGACAGTAGACCCGGACGCGCGCAACGACACTGGCACTGACTGCACATTCGAGCGCCTGTACCAGGTGGCTGTTTCCCAGAGGAGATGCCAGAGCCAGGACGCGATGGGAATGCCTTTGCGAAGAAGGCGAAGCCAAGCCTGGGCGAATAGCAACTGAGGCTGCGACACGAACTGCCCAGCCACGCGCAACCGCCAGGAGATCTTCAGGTTGCGCCGACCCGACGGCCCAGGTGGTGTTGCGGACGAAGGTCGTACTCGGAGCTGAAGAACGATCTGGGCAGAACGCCAAGACATCTTATCTCCGTTCACAAGCAGCAGCCTTTGGACGGGTGAGATGAAGTCGATCCGGGAGCATTGTGGCTCGGAACGGGCGATGGAAGACGACGATGACGAATCGGACCCATCGGATTGCTGTCCAGGGGGGGCAGAGGACGAGAGGGGCTCGGGCTCGGGTGGTCGTTGCAACGCCGCGTGCGCTGTATTTTCAATTCGTCTTCGCAACGTCCATTTAACTCCCGTGGACTGCTGGCAAGCTATCGTGGGCGCGCATGCGACATCTGTGGGCGCTCGAGGTAGTGGAGCGGCGGTCGCAGCGTATCATGTCCTGTGCGCCAGGCGAGCTTCTCCAGAATGCGCCTCAGCGCAATCGCATCTCGCTCCCCGCGCTGGTCCCGCCCCCACCACGAATCCGAAGAGCAACTCCCACCATCGCCGTCCATCGCCCGCACCTCCCAGTCGATTCCTTGCTGCGGCCAATGGCTTGCCCTCGAGATATCGTTCGCGCGCACATCGGCCCACTGAAATGCTATCTGCCCACCCCGCGCCGCAGCGCCCGAGCGAGCTTCAGGGGCAAAAAGGGGCGTCTCAGGGGTCGAAGTCGCCAGATGGGTTTTCGAGGTCGTCCAAGGCCGGTCCAGGTCCAGGTCCAATGTTTTCACGGCGCAATTCACACAAGAGCAGGCAGGGACGAGAGGGAAGGAAAAGAGCAAGGATCCTACTCACTTTTTAGGCGCCGAAAAGCAGCAAAATATACAATGTTGCCTCGAGGGTTCCGAACGCCGGTATCCGCAGAAGCGACAAAACAATAGAGCCGTGTTCTCCGAAAACTCCCACCGAGAGACCAATGTAGCAGGAGCGCGCGCAGGAAGGAAGGGAGGGCAAGGGTCGAATTAATTGGGTCGAAAAGAGTCGAGGGCCGCGGGCGACGCTGGAGGGGCTCCTTTTTGTATTTTGCTCGCTGGGACAAGAAACCGAGAGGCAGGGAAAAGTGTGTGGACCGAAGGGATTTTGTGGTCTGCCGTTTTTGCAACCGTGGGGCGCGAAATCACACACGACGTCGGGAACAGACAAAAAGAATTGCTGCGACGTGCGGGTGACGGCGGATGCGACAGGCAAAAACGAGCAAAGGACACGACAACGAAACAAAAATGATGCTTCTTGAAATCGCAATGGCACGAAAAAAAGAAACGCAACCGGCAGAGGGGTTGGGACAGTAAGAAGGGGTAGGGGAGGTAAGAGAGAAGAAAAAAAAAGAGGGAGAGAGGAGAGAGAAGGAAGACAAGCAGGGAGAGTGAGACGGAGACAAGGTGGATGGAAGCCGGCAGGAAGCTTGTGGAGGGATGTGGAGATGGAGCGACTGAGGAAAAAAGTCAAAACCGGGCAGTGTGCGCCAGGAAACTGCTGGGGATGAGATGAGGCGTGGAAGCGGAGGAACCGACCTCACTACTGAGGATGCACGAAGCCCCTGACGCACGAGGTAGCGACGAAGTACCCTTTTCTGGCCAGTGGGGAGGGGCCTGGTCCACTCGCACTGTCGGGCTGTCGTGCCTGTGCTGCCTGCGCTGCCTGCGCGCCTGCCGCTTCAGCCCCTCGCGATGGTCTGCTGCTGCTGCGAGGGCAAGAGGAACCCGCCCACCCACCATCTCGTTGCGTGCTTGGGTGTGGCCCGTCCTGCGTCCTGTGGGCGCGGTTGCGTGTGCGCGCTCCATGCCGGGAGAGTGACCGCATTACCAAGCCACCGTCGCCAAACAGTGTGGACACCCGGCCAGAGACGCACCAGCCCTGTCTGGCATGGGGCATGGGGTTGCCAGCAGGGGGTGTGCAGTAAGGCTCATCGCTCCCTTCCATCCTTTTGCGCGCGCGCCAGCTCACCTTCAAAAGTCTCGCTGCGAGCTCTGCCCCATGCCAGTCACATCGACACACACCCCCCTGGCACCTGGGAGCTGGAGGGGTGCATGAATGACTGCCCCAGACCACACAGCCCGAGGTGGCCGTTCTGGGCTGCCTAAGCTGGGAGGGCCAGAAACAATGTTTCATCGATTCATTCAAAGCCCTCCCAGCCACGGGCCGCCCGACGGATCAGTGTGCGCAAGCAAACAGAAAGGGAGGAGAATTGAAAAGACACCAAAAAGGGTCAGTTAGGATTTGCCCGTTTGTTGGCCCGGCGGAAACGCCACCTACCTCCTGCCTTGATGCATTGCGCAGTCGGATCTCGCCGAGCCATGGCCAGCGTGTCCTGTCCTCACCCAACAGCCCTTGGGTGATCCGGGGGAGGGGCCTAGGGCGAGCGCTCAGTCTCTCCGCTCCGCCGCAACGACCCAGGCCGCCCCGTGATGTCAATACGAAGCTCCTGGTATCGTCTAGATCAGTGTTCCCTCGGTGGCCAGAGAAAGCCATTGGGTTTTGAGCATGGCAGCTTTCTCCTCGCTCCCAAGGACTGGGTAGCAGAAGCATCAGGGGCGTGGCCCAAGCCGAGGGAAGCATGCACGGCCCCGAGCCAGCACCAAAGCAGGGCAAACTTGACACCACCCGTCCGACCCTGCCCTGCTGTGCTGTGTTCCCTTGTTCCCTTGGATTCTGCGCTGGCGCATCGTAGGCCCGCCTGCCGTGCCACAGCCGGCCTCCCTCGCAGCCCAATTGGCAACCGACTCCCTGGTCGCACAGCGGGTGGTCTAATCTCCGCCCGCGTCCGCCCGCCTCTCCTGTCCCTAGTCGAACGAGGTGGGAGCTCAAGGTACCCATTGTTGTTGAGGTGCGGCAAAGGCCAAGTAGCAAGAACGCAGCGGTGCACAGGACGAGCACAGTGCCTTGTGCACCCGAGTTGCAGTTGCAGGGTGACGAGCCAGCCAGACATGGCCTGTCCGCTGTGTCGCGGCCGGTCTTGACGGAACCGTGGCTTGCGCAGGCGGGACCCTCCTGGAAGGAGGAGCGCTCGGTAGTTCACGTTCGTCAAGATTCCTGGCGATCAGGTCCTGCGCATGGCGGCACAGCAGCGTTCGGGTTCTCCCTCCTTCCAGGCATGTGAAGGACCACTGGCCCAAAGAGAGCGCGAGCCCAGGGGACAGGGCTCGGATCGGCCGTCCCCAATCTCGATTACGGCTCCACCTCCCGGGGAAAGGATCACGAAACGAGTAAAAAAAGAACAAAGGGGAAAAGAAAGCGAACCGTCGTCGCCACGCCACGGCAGCCGGAAAGCGAGGACGGTGACGGATCGATGACGGCGCGTTTGGTTGGCCAGACGCACGACAGCCCGCCGCTCATGCTCACCCTCCAATTCCAAGAGCCAAACACATCAGCTGGGTCACAGCCCCGTCTCGCAGGCGCAGCCCAGGCCCACTTTTCTTTTTTCCTGTCGTGGTTGCATGGCGGAACCTAACCAGAAGAGCTCAAGGTGTCTGCTCTCCATCCCCAACGAAACGGATCTAGCATGATGCCTCACCTCAAACGCCGAAAAAGCTGAGAGCAAGAGGGCCTCTCCTACGTAATAGTTTCCCTCTCGCCACACAACTCCCTAGCACATCACTCGCATGAGATTGACGAGGTGGGCAACTTTTCCTCGTCCCCCACAGTCCGCAGACCTAGGTAAAGGTTGACTCACAAGAATCAGCCCAAATCGTCCGCCATTGAGGGCAATGCTTGCCGCGGTGGAGCTTGACCTTGATAGCAAGGTTCACCCCAGGTCACAGGCTTACTCGCATGACAACAGATGGAAAATGCTGCCTCGCGATAAAAGTAGACGGCGCTCGTCTGCAATGTGCTGTATCAGCAGCCCATCAGACAGGACGGAACACGACAGCACCGGCCGTGATGGCCCCTGCCTCTACCCAAACCTGTGCGCCCTATGATTTTCTAGGCCTCATCGCACAGAGACACACGGGGCGGCACAGGAAACATGACAGTTCGCCCGGGCTACCATCAAAGCAGCAGGCCTGCTTCCACTGGCTCGCTGGAAGTATCACGGCATCCTCCTTATCCATGACGGCTGGTTATGGTGCAGCCAGCCTCCTGGCGCCTCTCGCACCCTCAACTCCAATGTGTGTGCAATAGCTATGCTCAACCCCGCTTCAGGGCTAGCAAGCAAACACAGCACGGCGTTCCAGTGAAAGCTGTCCACCATTTCATTGAGCTAGGGTATCACTCATCACGCTCGTTCGCACACGCCCGCCCAGCTGCCAAGATGCCCAATGGAAGTCCCCGGGATCGACCAGAGATCTCCCTTGCTTCAATGACCCCGTTAACTCCAACGTTGGCAGGCTTCTTTTGCTTTCCTTTTCCTTTGGAATCGCGAAATCGACGCCGCCGTCGTAGTTGGGGCGGGTTCCCCCGCTTTTACGCCAGCCTCCTTGCTTTTCTCGAATCTTCCTCGCCCACCCCGTCTTTTTTCCATGCCGCGTCCCTTGCTGGTCCCCCTTGCTCACTGCCGCGCTAGCAGGCAGTCAACCGCAAGCGCGCGCATCTGCTCGAGCTCAGCACACCAGACTCTGATAGGAATCTCCCAGACAATCATTCCCTGGTTCAACTCCTCTGAACCAGGGAATAACGGCCTCCGTACGAGTCAGCTCCCCCCATGGCCCCAAAGACCCTCCAGCTCGCTGGGTATGTTTCCCGATCGCTCAGAGGCGCGTGTGACTGCAGTGCCCGCTCGCTGGTGGCTCGGGTCCGTGACACCAAAGACGGACTGGCGGCGCAGCAGCAAACACACACTTGGGCACCAGCAGGTGGTGGCATGGGGAGTGCGCCTATCGTCTCCTCATGTGGGTAATTGGTGGGTGGTGCGAGATGGACCTCTTTCATGCGCGCCCCCCATTTAGGGTCGATCGAGCCAGGGAGGGCCGCGAGGTAGAGGTCAGGTACCTCCTCGTTACGAAGCTGCTGCTCACAGTGTGGAGAGGAGCCAAAAGGGCCGAGCTCCAGAAAAAAAATCCACCATGACAGGGGCACCTTGCATGGCACACAATTTCACTGGACGAGTCAAGAGACTTAGGGTCAAAAAATCAAAAACAGAACGCCCTTCTCGAGGACGACGGCATCATCCACGGGGATAATCCCGGCGGGTTGAGAATCCAGATCGGGATGAGGGAGGCAAGGTTTTGTCTCTTGCGTGGTACAAGTGCTTGCTGTCTGTGGCTGGGAGCCAACAGGCTGACATGAAGCTCTCGCGCCAGATGTGGAGCTGGATCGCGCTCTTTTCGAGGTCACTTTCTTGCGTTCTGCCCATTTTTGTTGTCTGTTCTGACTCCCTCAATCCTTGTCCTGGGCGTCCATCCGCCCTCGGCTCTGAAAAAAAAAAAAAACCTTGGTGGCGCCCCACTGGCCGATATGCCCAATTGCATCATCGGAAGGGGCAGCCACTTGCAGCTTCATCGTCGCCCGCACTAACAGGGCACATTGGCACAAACACACATTGGCTTCATGTGCGTCATCCAGGCCTGCAGAAGAGACACGTGAACTATAAATGGGCTGCCTGGGAAGGTGTGCTGGCTAGCTGGCGGATGGTGGTCAGCAGCAATGAGCACCAACACGTGTGAACAATGACTGACCACTCCTTGCTTGCTGCCTTGTATGCTTGGGCGTGCGCACCGGCGGCACAGTAGCCTGCATTTGATGGCGATGAGGGGTCGTGGGCGCTCGCGCAATCTCACCGAACCCAGGTTTTTTGGGGGCCGATCAGCGATGGCCGGCGGCCCCCTTCCAAGGCCCGCGTATTGACCTGCCGACATCCGGGACGTGTTTTCATGTCCTCTGGTGGCGCAAACCAATGGCTGGAAATCAGCAGCCTCCAGAAAAAGCCATCTGTGTCCCGCCATTGGTGGTTGGTCATGAGCTAGCATCGAGACCAGCTCACGGTTTTTTGTTTTCGACCGGAAAGCTTGAATGAGCCTAATCCTTTGCATGCGATTCATCATTTGGACAGTTGGCTCCGATGTGCTCGTCTTCTGCGCTTCTCGGCTGGACGAGAGGGGTGCAGTGCGGGATTTTTTTTGCTGTTCGTCTGCGAAAACAGCGCTCCTCTCGGCCGGCCCGACGTGGCCGGGAAGACACACCGTATCCGGCAACATATAACCCGTCGCGGACATGAATTTGCGCCCGCGCGCCCAGATCGGCCACGTTTTGCCTCATGGTGACGCGCAGATGCCTCCAAGGCTCATCAGCCGGGATGCGACGATGCCCCCGGGCTGGAGATTGCGCCGTGGTCGCTGCAAGGTACCCGCCACGTCCATCTGCCGTAGGGAGGCCTGCGGCTGCGATCCGGCGCCCCGAGACGGATCTCATGGGGTCGAGGGCGATGGGTGCATTAATGACTTGAATGCCTCGGACTCGGAATAATCTTACGGACAGTGCCGAGATGTACCTAAACATGGCTGCTTTATAGGCGCCATGCGCAATACCACTCTTTGTCCTATCTAGCCGAGCCGCCTGGGCAACGTGGGCGTATTTAGCCGGCCATTGTTACGTGAGAATTTCATCCGGATAACCTAGACCTGCCAAATGTACAGTGAAAAGAAAATCTAAATACAGGAAATGGTGGCGGCGGATGTTCATAAAAGGTCTTTCTCGCAATGTGATGCATAATGAGGAACGAATCGCTGCGCCAATGCCGCCTGACTTGCGGCTAGAAAGTGTGAATGAGGGATGCAAAGTGACTGGGCCAGAGGTCTCTCTGGAGATGGAAATATGGAAGCATATACCTATAGCTTTACAAAAGCCTGCATCTAATGATGATCTTGTTACAACTAGTCGTCACGATGCGAGCTGCTTGAATGGGGTGCATGGTAATGACACCAGCAATCAAAGGCTGGCCGAGCAGGTGGCATGTCACGTGGTGATAACTCTAAATCCAGAGCAAACGCGCATTGGCTGATAGCGGCAGGACCGGCGACCAGGGTCTGAAGCTGGAGCCCCGCCACGCACGCTGACCGTCCACGAGGCGACTGGATACCTGGACCTGGACTACGTGATCGCGCTGCTGACTGGAATACCCAGGCAGCCCGCACTTACGAAAAACGATACCGCGCTCCTTGGTGGCTATATGGAAGCTTCAAATATTGATAGTCGACCGCCCTATTTGATGAACGGCGTCGAATCCATCATCATCGTCCCTATTATTTCCCAGCTCCATCGTTGTATCCCGCTCCAACTGCTCGGTACCTCATATTTCCATCATATCTTGCGCCGTTTGTATCTCCACTCGTCCAAACACGACGGCTGCTCCCGCCCTATCAGAACGGCACTTCGCCAGACACTGCCGAGCCTCCCAGCTGGCCGGTTAGTTTACAATGTCCACAGAACAAAAGGAGCTTGAACTTGTCGACAGGGTCGACTTCAAAATCCTCGCCGTTGCAAACAATGAGAAAAAGCTGCAAGACCTCCTCAAGATATACCTGGCACCCCTGCTGCTAAAGGCTAAAAGCGAACACGCATCTGTGAGGAAGAAGGTAAGTATCGTGAGGTGTAGAAGCAGGTGACCTGATGTCTTGCCACTGACACCAAGCGCGCGTTTAGGTTATCGAGATATGCCAGAGACTAAAGGGATATGTCCAAGCTCCAGGGTACGTATAGCCGCACATTTTCTCGGATCACCGAGCCATTGCTGACACCCGGGCAGTGTCGTGCTTCCCGTCAAGGCTCTCCTTACCCAGTTCAAGTCAACAGACAATGCAATCCTCCGGCATCTAGACTTGATGTTTATCCAGATTGGTATTGGACGCATTGAGCCCGAGGAACGCAGCGAGCTCGTAGCCGTGCTTCTTGATGGAATCGGCACAGCCTCACAAAGCAACCCAGCGCTTTTCAACCTTCTGCTCCGCCTGCTGCCAGATGTTAAGGTCCCACCAAGAGGTACCAAGGAGGATACCGCTTTCAAGGATGAGGTTGGCCTCTCGGACTCCAAGGATGCCGTCTATGTTGCGGACTGGCTGGGCAAGTTCCTCCTGCTCAAGCAAACGACCGACGACTCGGCAGGCCTGTCCAAAGAGGACATCGAGTTCCTCACCAACGGCAAGCGGGACACGTGGATGTCGCCGCATGGCGCCAAGCTCGCCGAGACGCGCGTCCGTGCCATCAACTTCCTGGCCAGTGGCGCCTTCAAGGACGAAGAGCGCTTCATCCCGTGCGTCCTCGCCGCAGCCAACTCGGACGGCCGGATCTCATCGGTGGGCGAGGACCTCCTCAAGAGGTCAGCGGTGTCTGTCGAGGACACCAGGCACGTCGAGAGCCTCTTCTCGGCCCACGCCCGCCTGCCGCCGCCGTACCGCACCCGGATCCTGACGCTCCTGGCCAGGTCCGCCGCATCCGTCGATTTCGCACGCGAGATCACGGATGTGGTCCAGATCGACATGGGTGGGCTCGGCCAGGAGCCGATGGAAATCGACAGCGGCTCTGCTTCCGTGCCCATGGTGGCGCTGGGCCTTGAGCAGACGAAACTACACAAGGCCCTCTTCGAGTACCTCAACTGGGTGGCGCGCATCGGCCTCGGCAGGCCCAACTTCTCCCTCGGCGCGCCGCTGGTCGAGCGGCTCCGTACATTCGTGCTGGAGCAAGGCTGGCCAGTTCCGCACAAGGCGCCGCTGTCGTTGGAGCAGTCGGCGCTGCGGGCGCGCGCTTACGAGACCATCGGCGTGCTGGCCAGGACGGCCACGCTGAAGGATGACGAGAGCCAAGCGCTGCTCGGCTTCCTCTTCCGGTCCCTGGCCGAGGACCCGTCCGACGTCGCGCCCAGCGTCGAGGGTGCCCTCCCCGGCATGACCCATTTCTTCGCCCTCCTCCGGCCCGAGGACTTGGGTATGGTCCGTGACATCCTGCTCACGTACATGACCACGCCCGTGGGCCGGGGCCCTGAGGTGGTGCGCAGCGCCCGGCCCGCCGCCGTCCGGTGCGCCAACCGGTACCTCCCGCTGTCCGACGTCACGGCCCGGTGGATCGATATCCTGGCGGTCGCCGGCGGCCGCGACGAGCGCAGCGATGTCGTCGAGGAAGGAAACAAGGGCTTGGACCCCTGGACCTACTACGCCAACGACGACGCGTCCCCCGAGCTGCCCGACTGGAAGGAGATGGTGCACAAGTACTTCACCGAGATCATCCCGCATGCCGATGGCGGACATAACCGTCCCTCAGATCACCGCGGCTCTACATTCTTCGGGAACTTTGCCGGAGATCGACTTAACGCCTATCCTGTGACGGTTAAGTACTGCACGCGTATGATGCTTCTGTCCGCGCTCAAGAAGGACTTCAAAATTGAGCGAGGCTGGGAGAGCCAGCTGGAGACCAAGATCCGCTCCGATCTCAACTCCCGCCAGCTCGTCCGAGAGTATCTGGCCGGAGTCGCGCGCCAGCCTCTCCTTGAGCTTCTCACGGCCGCTTTTGAAGGCATACTCGAGGAAAAGCCGCAGATATCGGTCGACTGTGCTCAGTGCTTTGTGGACGTTGCGTCGCTTGCACCACAGGCCGTGCTCGAGAGCCTCGCCGAACGAGCCCGCGAACTGTTGCCTCTCGCAATGTCCAACCGCGATGAGCTTCGCGCCCTCGGAGCCAGAGCATATGGCATCCTTGGTGCCCACCCTGCCAACTCAGAGACTGCCATCGTCGAGGGTAGGAAAACTCTACAAGACACGGCCCGTGGTTGGAAAACGGCAGTCGGCAGCGATCTGAACGCCGCCCAAGGAGCCTTTTTGGCGCTCGCGCATCTGCTATCAAGATCAGCATACTACTCGTCAACATATTTCACCGCAACGTCTGCGGCTGATGGTTTCGGCGATTTGCATACCATCCTGCCGAGCCCGGATGATCTGTCCGCCACCTCTCCATCCTTCCAGAACGCCATTTTCGACACGGTCATCCAGCTTTGGACCTCCGGTTTCCCTGCCCTGCCCGAGGGCGAGTCAAGATCCAAAGCCATCACTTCCTGGACCGATGTGCTCTCTGCTCAGGCGAAGAAAGGAAATGAGCGAGCAATCACTGCCTTGGGACGCCTCCCTATTGCCCTTGCCAAGCTTGAAGACGAGGAGCCAACTTTGAAGTCGATTCTCACCAAACTCTACGGCCTTTACGAGATCAAGCAGGCCGAAGTACACTTTGCCGTGGGCGAGGCCATCACAGCAGCCGTGGCACGCTGGGACGCCGAGGTGGTGCAACTCACACTCGATGTAGAGCCCAAGGACACGTCCTACCGCATAGCCAAGCGCAGCGAGAGCGTTTCTGCAGTACTTGAGAAGCTGCTCCAGGACTGCAAGTCAACCAAACCGTCGCTCCTCAAGGCATCCGGCATATGGCTCTTCTGCCTCATCCAGCACTGCTCACACCTACCCGAGATCCACTCGAGACTTCGCGAGGGCCAGGCGGCTTTCATGCGTCTGCTCGGTGCGCGTGACGAACTCGTTCAAGAGACTGCTTCCAGGGGGCTGTCGCTTGCATACGAGAGGGGTGATGCGGAGCTTAGGGCGGATCTTGTTCGTGATCTCGTGTCCACCTTTACGGGGTCTGGACCCAAGCTCAAGGTGGATCAAGACACCGAGCTGTTCGAGGCCGGCGCTCTCCCCACGGGCGAGGGCAAGTCTATCACATCGTACAAGGACATCATCAGCCTGGCCAACGAGGTTGGAGATCAGAGCCTCATCTACAGGTTCATGTCTCTCGCAACCAACGCCGCCACCTGGTCGACCAGGTCTGCATTCGGCCGCTTCGGTCTGAGCAGCATCCTGTCCGAGTCCGAGGTTGATCCCAAGCTTTACCCCAAGCTGTACAGGTACCGCTTCGACCCGAACCCCAACGTACAAAAGTCGATGAACGACATATGGAAGGCACTGGTTAAGGATTCAGGCGCCGTTATCGACACCCACTTTGACGCCATCCTGACCGACCTGCTCAAGAGCATTGTTGGCAAGGAGTGGAGAGTGCGTGAGGCCAGCTGCGCCGCCATCGCCGACCTGCTGTCTGGCCAGAAGTTCGTCAAGTACGAGAAGTTCTACAAGCAGATCTGGCAATCCGCGGCCAGGGTCGTCGACGATGTCAAGATCACCGTTCGGGAGGCTGCTTTCAAGCTCTGCATCAGCCTCTCGAACACGCTCGCCCGGCACCTCGAAGAGGGCGGCGGTAGCACATCAAACTCGTCGGCGACGGCCAAGTCCATGATCAGCGAAGCCCTGCCCTTCCTCCTCTCCGACAAGGGGATGCAGAGCAACGTCAAGGAGGTTCAAGGGATCACCATCGTTACTCTGATGGACATGATAAAGCACGGAGGGGAGGTGCTGCGGCCTTACATTGCTGAGATTGTGCCCGCATTCCTCAACCTGCTCAGCACGGTCGAGCCCGAGGCCATCAACTACCACTACCAGAGAGTCGGAGAGTCCAAGCGCGATAAGATCGACAAGTTCAGGAGCTCGCTCGTCTCGTCATCACCCCTCATGCAAGCTGTTGAGGACTGCCTCCGCTGTGTCGACGCCGACACCATGCCTGCTGTGCTCGACCGCGTTGAGCAGACCATCAAAGAAGCTATCGGCATGCCCACCAAGATCGGCTGCGGCAAACTGCTCGAGACTCTCTCCATCCGTCACGGCCTCGTGTTCACACCTCACGCTGCTCGCTTCCTGAAGCTGCTCCGTCGCCACATCCTGGACCGCAATGATGAAGTCAGCGTCTCCTACGCTCGCGCCGCCGCCTACGTCATCCGGCTGGCAAACGACCGCTCCAAGCTCGAGTTCGCCGAGTATCTCGAAGGGCTTTACTTCTCCGCTGAGGACGAGATGCGCCGCCAGAGAATCGCAGACGCAGTACGCGCCGTAGCCGAGGTGTCGCCTGACCACTTCGCCGCCGTCGAGACACGCCTGCTGCCGCTGGCCTTCGTCGCTAGGCACGACGCCGACAAGTACGCCGCCACGGCGTTTACGGCAGTATGGACCCGCCACGCCGGCGGCCACCTCACCACGGCGCGGTACGCGACCGAGATCGCGCAGCTCGCCAACCGCGGCCTCGAGTCCCCCCAGTGGGCACTCAAGCACGGTGCGGCACTCGCAGCCGGCGACGCCGTTTGCTCGATCCTCAAGGCGTCGGGCAGCAGTGGTCAGGTCTTCGTACCGGGCCTCAAGGCCCTTTGGCCCGCCATGGACAAAGGCCTAGCCCTAAAGACGTTTGACAAGAAGGAGAAGCTGCTAGACGCGCTGGGCGACCTGGCCGAGAAGGGCGGGGCATTCTGGAAGGGCGACGCAGCACTCGAGGAGCGCATCGCCAAGATCGCAGTGCGCGAGGCCAAGCGCACAAACGGCACCTACCGTATCCCGGCCTTCAAGGCACTCGGGCGCGTGGCGCGGGCGCACGAGGACATGTCGCAGTACATGGACCGGGGCCAGGAGGTCGCGGCCGTGGTGCTGGCCATCGCAAAGCCGCACCTCGACGCAATCAAGGAGGAAGGCACCACCGGCGGCGACAGCATGGACGTGGACGGCGGGAACGGCGCCGACCGGCGCGCGCGCGAGGAGCTGGTAGCCAAGACTGCCGAGGCGGCGCTGGAGCTGGTCGCGACGGGCGGATGCTGGGCGCCTAAGATGCGGCTCTCCCCGTCGGGGGCGCTGGGCGGCGTCATGGCGGCACTCAAGCCGTACCTGTCGGCCCCGCAGCTCGCCGCCGCCCGCCGCTCAACCTGGTACGGCCTGGCGCGGTCGCTGCTGGCCGACGCCGCCGATGCAGCCGACGCCGAAACCGCGCGCCTGCCCACCGAGGACGTGGCGGCAGCCGCCGGCCCGCACGCCGGGGAGCTCGCGCGCTGGTTCGCGGGTTCGCTGGACCTAGACCTGGACGCCGGGGGCACGGGCACCGAGACGCAGAGGACGGCGCGGGCGGAGGCGGCGCGCGAGTGGGCGCGGGCCGTGAAGGCTGGCGTGTTCGGCGCCGTGGCCGGCGAGACGAGCACAGTCGCGCCCGTCGCGGCCGAGACGGCGGCGCTGCTGCGGGCCGCGGCTGCCCGGGAGCGGTCGGCTGATGTTCGGGAGGTACTGGGCGAGGCCATCGCGGGGCTGGAGTAGGGCGTGTGGTTGTGCTGCAAGTAATATTCTCGATCGTGGACACGGGGTGTGTTGGACGCCGGGAGTTTCGCGATGGGTTTGTGGTCTTCTTCTTTGGCCTTCATACCCAGTACCCTGAATCGGTCATCCTTTACCACAAGTATCTGGGTGCTTCACACTTTCCGTTCTTGTCGTTCCATGGCTGTGTGAATGTCCTCGCGCGTGAAGGTGGGTTCACCGCACCTCAGCTCGTAGGCTGGCTCTCTCCGATACTCCTGGCCATATCTTTTCCACCAAGCCTGGCAGTATGTGACAAGATACAACTTCACCATTGCGGGCTGTTGCCGCATGCTTGACTTTAGCCACCGTCCAAGTCGGTTACTTCGCCCTGCTAGATGTCTTTTACGGGATGTTTTTACTTCATTCAACTTTTAGGTAATGGGGCCACAGTGCCTAAATAATGCTGAATTTGGCCCATGCAACTTGTGGTTGGCATTGAGATACTGCGCAGCGTGTAGAGACAAAGTACAGGGCAACACAGATGGTGTCTGAATTTAATACAGGGTGTGTCGAGTCTGCCACTGACGTCTGATTCTTGCCGCGGCGGGTCTCAGCTGGCCCGGTCTCATCACGTGCATTTACATCATCGAATTGATTCGCCTAAAACCCGCCACGCGGCCCCACAGCTACCAACCAAACAACCACAATTGTGGATGGCCATCAGTTGCGTCACAGGGCGGGCAGCCTGGAGCTCCGAGCACGGGCCTGCGATTTTCACCATGAGAGCCACTGAAGCGGTAGCATGGCGCATCTTCAAACCTCGACTCGAACCAAGTCCAGGAAGCTTCAAGAACACTCCACGACCGCTCCCACCTCCTCATTCTTTGAGAAGACCCCCCGCAGCCCTTCCATCTTTCGCCGGAGCAGAGCTCCAGCCACGGCACTGCAGCACAAACGGTTCCCCATCCCCGCCTGGGCGCTCTGCCCCGCCATCTCCTTCCCACGACTTGCATTCCCGCCTTAGCTCTTCTGCCACGGCGACACGCCACGACGCCTCGCCATGGCCGACACCGCGGGCGGCGCCTCGTCCAATGACGAGAGCATCCAGCTTCTGATGGACCTTACCGCGGTCTCGGCTGATGTAGCCCGGAAGCTGCTCCAGATCACCCACAACGATGTCGAGACGGCGTGCACCCTCTGGTTCGACAACCCGGACATCATCAACTCCCTCTCCGACGCGCCCGCCGCATCCTCATCCTCGGCAGCCCGACCGCAGCCCTCCTCTAGCAATCCGCCACGGCTCTCGCGCTCTAGTGGCCGCGTGGACGCGAGCGGGGTCATTCACATTGATAGCGAATCTGACAATGACGACGCCGACGTCGACATGGCTGGAGCGGCGGACGAGATGGGAGAGGCTGCCGCCGCCGTGGCCGCGGCGCGGTTCGCTCAGGAAGACGAGGACGCCGCCTACGCCCGGCGGCTCCAGGAAGAGCTGTACGGGGCCGGCGGGGCCGGTGGCGGCGGCGGCGGTGGTGGCGGGCCGGGAGGCGCTACCGATGACGATGTGCGCGCCCCGATTGCTCGCACCACAGAGACGCTGGTGGGCGGTGCCGACTACTCGGGTATCTTTCCCGCTGGCGCAAGGCTCAATCCGGACGAGGACGAGGACGAGGCCGAACGCTTTTTGCAAGAAATGAGGAGGGAGCGACAGGCTCGGAATGGTAAGAAGCCACTCTACCTCCCTGGCACCGAAATTGGACATGTTCTAACCACTGAGGATCTACTTCACCCTACAGAATACAGAGCCGACAGGGGCGCAGGCGTATTTTCCCAGTCGGTTTGGGATGATGGTCCCCCAGCGGCCGGGAACTCGAGCCAAGACAGCAACTCGCGGCGACTCGTGGAGCTCTTCAGGCCGCCACGCGAGATCCTCACACACCTCGACTGGGACGACACGAGGGAAGAAGGCAAGGACCAGAAGAAGTGGATTTTGGTGAACCTGCAGGACATGTCTGTGTTCCAGTGCCAGCTGCTGAACCGGGACATATGGAAGGACGAGCGCGTGCAACAGCTTGTGCGCGAGCGGTTCCTGTTCTTGCAGTACGACAAGGACCACACCAACGCGAGGCAGTACATCCAGCTGTATCTGCCCAATGAGCAGCACAAGATACCAGAGAACTACCCCCACATTTCCGTGGTGGATCCGCGCACGGGCGAGCAGATGAAGGTCTGGGCAGGTGTGGACTGCCCGACCCAGGCCGCCGACTTCGTCGAGAAGCTTGAAGATTTCCTGGAGCGCTACAAGTTCCAGGGTAAGAACCCGGTGGCGCAGACGCGCCCGCCAAAGAAGAAGGTGGATGTGGACCGCATGACCGAGGACGAGATGCTACAGCTGGCCATGCAGAACAGCCTCGAGGGCGCCAATGGCGAGTCATCCGAGTCGTCGACCAGGCCTAGCATCCATGACCCAGACGAACTCACGAGGGTGGACAAGGGCAAGCACAAGGCAGCCGACGACCCCGATGCCGCAATTGAGACACTGCCGCCTCCCCCGCAGGAGCAGTCGCCCTTTGCGAGGATACCATCCGACAGGCCCCACGAGGAGCCGGCGCCTGGCGGAGCCGGCATCACGCGCATACAGTTCATGCACCCCGGCGGCAGGGTGGTGCGGCGGTTCGCGACGTCGGATTCAGTTTCGCGCGTGTACGAGTGGCTGAAGGCGGCGCCACTGGATGAGTCCAAGGCCGGGGTCGAGTTTGAGCTCAAGAGGATGCCGCAGGGCGTGGACTTGATCACGGACCTGGACAAGACGATCGAGGAGGCGGGCATCAAGCAGTCCACGCTGGCCGTCGAGTTTTTGGAGAGCTAGGTGTCGATTTTGCGCCTAAAGGAACAGCCGTGGTCGATATCCGATCGGTTCAATCTGGCACCATAATCCGACGATGCTTTCTTTCAACATATCTTGCAGGTGCTGTGTTTTAGTGCCGGGAAACCTGGGCAACAACTGTTGTCACAGAGCCATCATTTCTTCTTTGATTGCCTGGCTCGTTTCCTGTTTAGGGAATCTGTTTCCCTGGTGTTATGGTCGGTTTTCATCCGTCGGGTTCTCGCCCAAGCATTCACTTTCCATCAACATCCTCACCGAGCATCTTGGCCGAGGGAGGGAAATGAGAGTGAGAACGCAGGCTATTTCTTTTGTGTTTCCGGTTCCTTTGTTTGCTTCTACGAATCACGCTCTCCTACTGCTCTCTGGTAATATCTATTCTTCTTCTTCCTCTGCGTTTCCCAGGGGTTGACCCTCACGCTATAGACATGGAAGGTAGGCGGTTAACCATTGATGAATTCATATCTACTGCAGTCCCGTTGGGCGCCGTGCGTGATGCCGCCGTTCGTTTGACAGCTGGGCAAACCTGGCCCTTTGTCGTTCCCGCCAGCCCTGGAATGTGATGGCCACACCGTGGGTTGGCGGGCGCCGGGTCCCTGAGTCGTGTCGAGTGCCGAGTGGTGGCATTGACAGGCAAACCCAATCTCTAGAGACACCGGATTTCCGATCTTCGGCACCATTGCATGTCTTCCCCAGACATGGGTCGCAAGGCGACAGATGACACCTTTCGATATTGGTGACTTTTTTCCGCATCCGGCATTGGCGCATAACTTTCACCTGTCAAGAGCTGTGACCGCTTGGGCACTGTCAGATTCCAGCCGGGAAACAGACGTGGGCCTCTAGTAAGATCTCGGTCTCCCTGTATGCACGCTAAGACAAGGCGATGGGATTGGACAAGCGGTGGGCGATGCATGCGGCCTGGACCCTGCCTGGCAAGTCCCCGGCCCTTGATGCTTGATTCGTAGTAGTCTGGCTTGCTAGCTTTTACAAACAATATCCATCTCTGGTGCCCGTTGCAGGTCGCCGTCGTTGCAGTGCACAATAGATAGCAGAGACATGTAGATCACACTCCCGCTCTCCCACACAATCTCCCATGGCCCGGGGGGTTCGGGGTCCAGGCTGGGCCAGGCCAGGGACAGGTGTGGTGGCGTGTGTTATGCAGCAGCAGCCCGGGCTGACCCTTCCCCCGTCGTCCACCACCCACCATCCATCATCCATCCCCACCATGACTGCTGCGCATGGCTCGAACCCCTGGCCTGTGGGGCGCGCGGGAGGACGGCTGTTAGGAAGTAAACAAAAAAAGACTCCTGACTTGCCAATTGTTGTCAATATTTGGGGCTTTTCGGCAGGCTGCTTGCTGGCTGGCGTCTGCAGCTTTCCCTCATCTCTCTGCCCCTCCCACCTCTGCCCATGTGGCGTCTCTCCTATTGTTCATGTGTGGATCGCGCGCCGGGCTTGCTGCCGTTTATCGAAGGTAGGATCCTCTTTTGCCTCCCTAGATAGGGCTAGCTTTGGGCCTCGTCCAGCTGTTGTCGGCGGCCAGCAGGAGAAAGTGCGGTGCGTGAACGACAGTTTGTCAAAGTCCGTGCTCTTTCTGCCAGGAAAAAAAAAGGGACACGGGCCTGCGGAGAGCAAGGGAAGAAAACAATTGGGTCAACTCACAACTCGCGACTCTGATTGCCGCAATCGGTCAAACATTCCCGTTTGGTGGGCAACCCTGGTCCCGTCGAGTCTGTCGAGAGTGGCCGGGTTCACATTATTATTTCCTGGTCTTTTCCCATTCGTTTTTGCCCTTGGCCGACCTAGTGTCGAACGGCCAGTCGGACCCGGTTGCTCGGCTGCACGCAGCTCCAAGAATCGCGTCTGGGCCAGCATTGGCACGCAAGCCATCAAGATTGATCCTCCCATCACTGATCCAAATTGATACCCGCTCCCCGCACTCCTTTCTTGCCAGCCCGCCCTGCAAGGCCCCCTCCCTCGACGCGACGCTAGCCCTGCCGCTGCCTCTGCCGCTGCCACAACCACGAACGGCCACGCGACGACCATCGACTTTCCAACCCAAGAGCCGTTTCTGTCGGCCTGCCCCGCCGCCTACCCGTTCGCCCTGCCCGGTCCCACGCACGAACCGGCGCCTTCCGTTCCGGCCTTGTTCTTCCCGAATCCGCTTCGGGTCGGATTCTACACCGCACCCCCCGGCCAGGCACCTCCGCCCAGAGAGGGCCTCCTCCGGGACCGAGAACTAGAGCAACCAGAAGCTCAATTCGATCCTACCGCACTCCGGCCTGGGACGCACACACACGCACGTGTTTCCCAACATGGCGGACAGGGAACGGGACTACGACGAGGGCGACGGCCCGATGGACCCAGAGCTGCTCTACACAAAGGAATACTGCATTGGTGCGTGGCTTGACCCCGACACTCCTTGTGGGCCACCGGGCCGGGTTGGGTCAAGACGGCGGCGTTCCGAGCCTGCGTGCCGAGCCTGCGTGGCTTCCTTGCTTCCTTGCTTGCTAACCAGCTGGCTGGGCCCTACCTTACTACAGGCGGAGGGAGCTTTGGAAAGGTCTACAAAGGGTACGTGGTCTTGGTCGCTGCTTGCCGTCCCTTTGGCGGTGTGGGCAAGGTTTCGAGACTGACCGAGGGCCGGACGCATGCAGAGTCGACAAGCGGACAGGCCATGCGGTCGCAATCAAGATCATCGACATTGAGAGTGCCGAAGATGAGGTCGAGGACATCATACAGGAGATAGCGATCCTGTCGGAGCTCCAGTCGCCTTACGTCACAAAGTACTACGGGTCTTACGCAAAAGGAGCCGAGCTGTGGATCGTCATGGAGTTCTGCTCGGGCGGCAGCTGTGCCGACCTGATGAAGCCCGGCCTGATCGGGGAGGAGTACATCGCCATCATTGTGCGCGAGCTCCTGCTGGGCCTGGACTACCTGCATGCGGACAAGAAACTGCATCGGGACGTGAAAGGTGTGTTATGTGGTGTCCCGGGCCAGGGCGCATAGTGGACAACTAGCTGACGACAGCCCCCTCCCCAGCTGCCAATATCCTGCTGAGTGCAAACGGGCAGGTCAAGCTCGCCGACTTTGGCGTGTCGGGCCAGCTGAGCGCCACCATGACCAAGAAGAACACATTTGTGGGCACCCCCTTCTGGATGGCGCCGGAAGTGATTAAGCAGTCCGGCTACGACCACAAGGCGGACATCTGGTCCCTGGGCATCACGGCACTCGAGCTGGCCAACGGCGAGCCGCCCTACGCCGACATCCACCCAATGAAGGTGCTCTTCCTGATCCCCAAGAACCCGCCCCCGCGCCTCGAGGGCAACTTCACAAAGGCCTTCAAGGACTTTATCGAGTCGTGTCTGCAGCGCGACCCCCGCGACCGCCCGGCCGCCCGCGAGCTGCTGCGCCACCCCTTCGTCCGCCACGCGAAGAAGACCAGCTACCTGACGGAGCTGATCGAGCGCCACAGCCGCTGGTGCGCGACGCATAAGAACGGCGGTCGCGATGACGACGATAACGACGACGACGAGGCACAGCGCCAGCAGAGCGCCCAGCGCCGCGCCGCCGAGAGGCAGGGGGTCGACGAGGACATGTGGGACTTTGGAACCGTGCGCTTGGTCGGCGATAGGGGCAATCTCATCCACCGCCCGGGCCTGCTGAACCCTATGGACGACTCCGCCACTAATGCACGCGCGGCTCCGCCGAGGGGTTACGGTGGCAGCAGCGCCAGCCCGACCAAGGACAGCTTCAACCAGGACGAGTCGAGGGACCGGGACACGGTCAAGGCTGCCGCGTCGACGGGCACCTCTAGGCAGGTCAGCCCGCAGAGAAAGCCGATCCTCCAAGGGCCCGCCTCCCCAACGCGGGTCGTCATAACGTCATCCCCGCCCAAGCCGGTGCCCCGCGAACCGGAGACGCCGAGGGCGCTAAACTTCAACGGCGTGCTGAATCCCACCCCGCTACTACCCAACGGCGGGCACTCGCCAGACTACGACCGAGAGCTGCAGCTGCAACTGCAGCGAGACATGGGCGGCATGAACCTTGGAAATGTCATCCAGACTGGTGAAGGACGGCAGGGGATAGTGTCCAAAGTGGGCATGGGCAGCTCGTATGGCCTCGGCCCGCAGGCGCCACGGTACCAACAACAACAACCACCACAACAGCAGCAGCGGTCACAACAGTCATCCAAGTCGGGCCCCATGAAGTTGCCCGAGATACCGCCGTTCCGCGGGGGACTGCAGCAGCACCACGCCGCACCGTCGCTGCCCCCACACGTGCTGCAGAAGACGTCGAGCCAGCAGCAGCTCCCGCCGTCGCCGACGCGGCAGTCGCACCACCGGTACAGCCAGGCACCGCCGCTGTCGCCGCCGACACAGCAGCCGCTGCCGCTGCCCATGCCGCCGCTGCACGGCAGGTCGTCAAACACGCCAGAGCCGCCGCCGCACGGCAGCGCCAGCAGCAGCAGCATCAGCAGCAGCCACCTCGGGGCGTCGTCGTTCCCATCACCGGCGCCGTCGCCGCCCAACGGCGACCTGGACGCGCTCAACGACGTCATCTTCCCCGCCCTGGAGGAGGCGCTCAAGCGACGGCAGATCCGCCTCCAGCAACAGATACAGCAAATGCAGTCGTCGTCGCCGTCGTCGTCGTCGACCTCGCTGGCGCTGGACGGCGGCGGCTCTTCGCTGCCTCCCGTGCCGACGCCGCGGCAGCAGCGGGCCGAGGCGGCGCACGAGAAGATCCGCAAGCTCGTCTACAAGCTCGCGCACGTGTGCAAGGAGATCGACCACTGGGACAAGGCCGAACCCGTTGGTATGGGCAAGGAGGTCGGCCCGTTCCTCGAGGGCCTGCTCGAGGAGATTCTGGTGCGGGTCGAGCCGCTGGACGAGGAGGAGGAGCGGTAGACACCGTTGTCGTCTTTTTTTTCACCATCTCTCCGCCGATATTATGCCACACACTGTGTGGAACGCCATCGATCCATCCCATCACTCGCTTTTGAGCTGGCTATGAATGCCATCCCCCGAACGAAGCAGCTACCCGGGATTGTTGCTGCTGCTCCTCCTCTACTGCTTTTAACATCCGCTATGCACCACAATCACGTTTATACGTGTCCCCTGTCCCGGGAAAGCGTCCCCCAGCTCGTTCTGTCAGGGGTGTTATGCTGGGGCTTTCGCAAGTACCACACACGAAAGCGAAGCGGAGACAGCGTTTTGATGCCGAGCATAAACAGCTCTTTTTATTAGACGGAGGCCACGACATCATTTCATGACGGCGCATACGAGTTGTTTCCAAGGACCGCCTTTTTTCAACTGTTACTTATCTATTAGACAACGGCACGAGATTCAGAGGGATACATGCCTGGCTTGATTCTTCCCGCTTGTTCTTTCTTCTCTGTTTCTTCATCTGCTCTGGCAATAACCACGGAGCAGGAGCGGGGTGATGTTGAGCGAGGAACACGCAGCGCACAAACGGCACGTTTGTAGCCCCTACTCCCCCTTTTTTTCTGTTTCCATTGCTTGTCTCTCTTTCTGTTGTTCGCTAGTTCCTTGTTTCCCCCCCCAGAGGGCTTGTCTCTTTGTCGTTCATGGTCCCGCAGTGTATTATACCCAAGCATTAGCATCCAATAGAGTATGCTGCTGGCATCTCGCTCATGGTATTTCAGGGAACTGCTCCGAGTATTCCATGAAGTTCTTTCGGGGCAGGATTGTTGCCGTGTCTTGTCTTGTGATGCCGAGACCATGATTTCTCTGCTAGCTGCGCAGCAAGAAAAGAAATGTCCGCCTGATTCCAACCCTGCTGGGTGATATCTGCCAACTACGCTCCGTGTCCCAAAAGCCATCTGAAACCCGGATCCCAGGCTATCAGCGCTCTTCCTCTCTTAACACTGGGCCCCTGCACATCTCCGTCCGTCATGTGCCCATACGGAGACACCCGTGGAGGGATAATGATACGTGGAATGCCGCCATCTAGAGCTACTGTAGTTGGCCAGCGCCCTACTGAGCCATCTGGAAGCCTTAACCAGTTGTCTGCTGCTTTGGGCTCCCCTATTTTCACCATCGGTGCCGCAATTCTCTCTTCTCGACGCCCACTGCCGTGCGAGATCTCGGCAGATGTGGCCTGGATGCTGGCTGTCCAGCATCAATGCATGTAAGCAACGGATGCCATCATGCTGCCTCCTTCTGGTGGGTTTGCAGACGTAACCTGGTCGCGCAGAGCTACCTCTGCCATTCCTGTAGGCTTCCTAGGCCTCGGTGGGCCTTTACTTGTTGAGGTGGCTCCAGACCCCCCGTGCGAGGTCAAACGGTGAACTGCGTGTTCTCTTCACGCTTCGCCCAAACCAGAATCGGACTCACCTGACCCGCGCCAGCATCGCACAAGCCCTTGGACCTCGCGGTGCCTCAACGATGCCGCCCGCCCCGCGCCCGTCGCCCGCCCCCCCGCACAAGCCTCGGGCCCCTCCGGCTGTGTTGTCCAACCAGCGCGCCGCCGATGCTGCCCAGCACGTGAATGTGCCGACCAATCGTCGCCTGGGCCGGTGCCGTCCGCCCCCGCGCGCCCGTCCACGCCGCGCAAACCTCGAGCGCGAAGGCTCCGATGGCCAGGACAGCACCATCATCGATACCGCCAGGGACGTGACCGCCTCCCCAAACTGGACCTGTAAGGCAGGCTAGCGAATGTTCGCGACCGGGCGCCGCTGTGCTCCTGTCAGGACTGGACGGACCTTCACGCGGGCGATGTGGGACCTGACCGACTTGCCGCTACCGGACGCTGTGCACGTTCAGGGGCCCCCGCGTATCGAGGACGACGCCGGATTGAGGCGCACGCGCCTACATAGACTTCGTCGTCCGCAAGGAGGCGGCCGGGGCCGCACAGCACCGCATGTAAAGCCGCCATCGACACCAAACAACGGCGACTTGTGTTCGGGCTGCGACGGGTTGTTCCCCTCCGGCCGTTGTCGGCGAGTGGTAGGTACCTCTGCGACCAGAACGGCGATGGCGAGCCCGGCAAGGGTCCTGGCTAGGCCTGGTTCCGTCTCAACATTGTCAAGAGAACGTACTCGAGATCAAGCAGACGTGGCTGTGCCCGGGGTCCTCGGACCAGGGAAGGTAAACGCGGTCAAGAGACTCGGACAACAAGTTAAGGTGCTGAATTATCATGTTCAGTAGGGTCTTATTCGAAGCTGTTGGCGAGCCCTTACCCGAATTGGAATGCCGCTGTCCGACCTGGATCAACCCTCACTGGACAAAGGGCCAGCTGTACTCGGTAGAAACATCGGACTGTACCAGCAAGCGCAGGCCGCTGCGGGTGCCGTGGTGCAAACTTGCTGGGCACTGAGGGAATGTCGACTGTCCGACTTGAACCACTGTGGATTTGCCCTTCAGCTGAGCCGGCCTTTGAAACGCGTGAGCCGTTGCGGAGCGTGGCTGCCCCATGGGAGACACACCACCTCGGTCAAGGCAGGTCATGGTGGCGGCTAACCTCCGGAGCGGCGAGAGCGAAGATGAGGATGGCGAGATGGTGATACGATGCCAGGGACTGGAGACTCCTAGTACGTGTCTGTTGAATCCGGCGAGTGGGCGCGTGTACTTGTGGAAGGCCAATGTAGGAGTGGAGGAGCAGGCCTTTGGTGCTGTGGATCAGTACAAACACTCGTTTCCACGCTCCATCTCGCCCAGAGCTCAAATAGAACGGTTCCCCCTTTACACAAGTACGCAGTTACTAGTCGCGACAAGAGAACGATGGTTGTTCACCCTGTTAGAAGGTCTCGCAAACAGGAGGACCAAGCTCCTAATACAGCAGTAGCAGCATGTTTTTATCTCGTTACAATATAAGCCAAAGTTCCCACACACATTCTCGGCCGAACGCGGGCGGCCGGTCCGCGCTCAAAATTTCTCCATAAAGTTGTTCCGCACCGTCCACATGCGGCACCTCTTGCCGTAGACGAAGAGCGGGGCGGCAAAGGCCACGACGACGAGCTGGACGACGCCGAGCCAGATGAAGACGGCCTTTGCGCCGTCGTGCTCGAGCCACTCGGTCACGAAGAGGCTGAAGACGAGGCCATGCAGGATGTTCTTTGTGAAATTCAGCGTCACCAACGCCTCGCCGGCGTACTGGCGGTAGCTGTCGACGCAAAAGGTGATGGAGGTGGTGCTGCCCAGGCAGCAGCCGAAGCTGATTATGCCAAAGAAGACGGTGGGCACGATCCAGCTGTTGCGCTCCTCGGCGCTCCAGCCGAAGCCCATGAGGCCCATGACGGTGGTGACGCCGATGGGCAGCGCCATGACGAGGCGGAACTCGGGCTCGTACAGGCCGCCGTTGCGGCGCGCCATGGCCTTGACGAAGATGTCCGAGACCTTGCCGGCCACGGCGGTGCCGAGGACGCCCCCTATAAAGGGCGAGAGGTAGACGAGCCCGACGCCGAGGGCGTCAAAGTCGTAGTACTTTTCGCGGTAGATGACGGCCACCGACTCGGACACGACGATCAGCCACCCGACCGAGCACGCGTACATGGCCGACGACCAGAGCACGGCCGGGTAGCTGAAGAGCACGAACGGCCGGAAGGCCACCTTGAGCCACCGGTCGCCGTTGAGCCGCCCGTGCCACGGCCGCAGCTGCTGCACGAACGACTTGGCCTCGCGCTCGCGCCAGTGGCTCGAGTAGATGTTGGCCGCCGCCTTGTCGTGCTGCCGGCGCTTTTCCGGGTCGGTCGGGGAGAACAGGGTGGCGGCCGCCGCCCCCGGCGAGGGCGAGGCTTTGGTCTTGGTGGTGTCGCTCTCGAGCCTCGGGTGGGCCGAGGCCGGGGCGACGATGGGGTGGATCTCGCCCCGCTCCAGATTTACCGTATCGAGGGGCGGGATGGCCGGCGGCTTCTGCGGCTTCTCGTCGTCCGAGCTGGTGGCCTCGGGCGCGTCGGACTTGTTGGTGTACTTGAGCTGCTGCTCGTCGGCTTTCGCCTCGGGCGAGCTCTTGGCACCGGTGTCGTTGTCGCCCGCCTCGGCGGACTGCGCGAACATGACGTGCTGGTCGTGGCGTCTTTCATGGGTTAGGGCCTCGGACGCCGCGTGAGTGGGGGCCGCATGCGCGGTGGCGGGCCTCGCGGGCTGTGCGTCTGGCTGCTCCGGCTTGTGGTGGTGGTGGATGTACCGCGACGACACCCGCTGGAAGAGGCCCGGCCTGGAGGGGGTCTTGGGCTTGGCGTGTGGCACTCGCTCCCAAAATGTCTCTGGGACGAACAGGAAGAGCAGGACGCCGCAAAAGGCGACGACGAAGGCGACGATCCTGTGGGTCGTTGTTAGTCCCTCCTGGATATCGGCACATGGAATAATGGAGCGAGGAAGGTAATCACCAAAACACCCAGCGCCATGAGAGCGTCTGGATGATGGCGGCGCTGACCAGGGGGATCAGGTTTTTGCCGCCGAGGAGCAGAAGGGTGTAGATGCCAAGCCGATACGCCCTTTCGTGTAGGAAGAAGATTTCGGCAACCGTCGCAGACGGCAAGCACTCGACCGGGCTGACGGCGACGCCCTGCAGAATCCGTGCAGCAATAAGGGAAGGGAAGCTGGGGGACAGCGCGCACCAGACCGAGGTGACTATAAACAGGACGGCGCTCGCGAGGTACACGGGCCTCTTGCCGTACAAGATGGCCGTGGGCGACGCGAAGACGGACCCGAGGCCCATGCCCATCATGTAGAGGCCCACAGTCAGGGACACCGAGTGCACCGGGACCTGGTAGTCGCGGGCGATGTCGGTGAATCCGGCGGCCAGGACCGAGGTCTGGCCGCCGCCGACCATGCAGTAGAGGCCGATGGACATAAGGGCGGCGTCGCGGCGCCATTTTGGCCAGTTGAGCGGGTCGTTGGGCCCGTCTTCGGGCTGCGGCTCTAGGATGATCTTGCCGTCTGTCGTCTTCTTCTTGCCGTCGGGCGGCGGCGGCGGGAGGGCCTCGGGGAAGTTGCCGGTGGGGAAGGACGAGTGGGAGGTCCGGGCCGGCGCGTTGCGCAGGCCCAGCGGCTCGTTCTTGTGGTCCGCGAGCAACAGGACGGAGCCTGAGGTCGGTGTTCGAGCGCGGTTAGGACGGGTTGGCTCAAATCCCTTTTGAGGGCGCCTTGGGGAGTGGTGGTCTCTCTCTCTCACCCGGAACCTCGATGGTCTTCTTGTCGTTCAACACGCCAAAGCTCCACTTGGGCGGCGCGTTGGACGCCGGCTCGTCCGACTCGGACTCATTGGAGTCCCCGGCCGAGGCATTATTGTTTGCCCTGCGCCCGCCAAAGAACGGCAGACGTGACGTGAACGATGGCTGTGTCGCGTCTCGAGCCGCCATGTCAAGGCGCTGTCGTCGGGTTCGAAAGATTGGACGGCTGGTGCTGGGCCCTGCGAGCGCGGCGCGCGAGGTCGACAAACGGGCACGCAGGAAACCTTAAAAAAGTAGTTAAACTTTTAAGACGATGGCTCGCATGAGGGGCGCTAGGGGGGTGTACGACGGGTAGGAAACTAGTATTTGCTACGACTCTCGCGGCACGACAGCAGCGCTACTCGACCACACACACGCACACAGGACACACAGACTCAGACACTAGAGAGGGGGCAGGCTTATCTGCCTTTTAAGACACGCAGCAAGCAGCTGCGCCGTCTCGAATGACGCGGGTGACGTGCTGGTTCACCAACCTCAGCCCGTGCTCACGAGGCGCCCCTTGCTCGCTCCGGCGTGGCGGTGGGTGGGGACAACAACACCCACGGGTGGTGGCCCACGTGAACAATTTAGTTCATAGCGAACTAGGGCCACAGGGCATTGATCGGCCCGTGTCAGCGTTGGGCCACAATGCCAACGCCCGAGTCGCCAGGGAGCGGGGGGCCAAGGCACACACATCAAGATCCTCGCTCTGCCGTACTCGCCTGTTGCTGGCGGGGCGCCGCAGGTTGCGATCAGCGTCGTTTGGTTTTGTTGTCTTGGCCGTAGCATTGTAGCATTACAGCCCATCACGACGGGCAGACCGCCTGTTTGCCGAAGCGCACAGAGGGGGCCGTGTGCGCGCCTGGGCGAGGATCAATATCGACAGCAGCAGGGCTGCGGCACTGGCAGCTCGCTAACCCTTACTGCATGGGTCCTGACAGTGGTCCCCGCGGTGGGGGGAGCGTTGCAGTCAGGGTAGGAAGTGCCCAATGCTGGTGTGCCGCTGTCGCTCGCGGGCTTTGCCAGATCGTGTGTGACCCTCGAGATCCTCCCCATCTGCCGCTGGGGTCTCGGCATCAAAGCTGGGCCATCACATGGGCGCGCTGATCAAGTCAGTTGCTAGCTCCCGTGGGGGGAGCGGCTGGCCGTCAATAGCTGGTGGCCTGTCGGCAGGGCTGTCATTTCTCAAGAATCAAGGCACGGGCGTCTTGGAATTGGAATTGGCAATTATAGTGGGGAAGAAAGCAAGCCAGATTGCAGAAGTGGGTCGGTGGGTTCTGGAGTGATGATGACGCAACACACCCACGTCGCTGAGCCGAAGTCTAGGGTGCTTTGCTGTCTCGATAATCGTTTTTAGTTTTGGCTATCCTCATCTAGAAAGAGCTGGATGAGGGTCTGTAGCTTTTCCTCTCCGAGAGGGGCCGACAAAGGCAACACGCGGCGCGCTGGATGCTTCTTGCGAGATGGATTGATTGTGCATAAGCTCGTAAGCTCACCAGCCCATAAGCTCATCAGCGCGTGTTGCGGGAAGCTCATAAGCTGAACAAGATGTCGACCGCTAAACCCAATTCGTCTACCGCCTAGCCATGTGTCGTGAGCACTAAAGATGACGCGGCACCGGCTGTCACAGTCGCGTGAAACAAGTCGCGAATGGGGATGGTGCTTTATGTTCTTTTGGTGATCCTCCTTCCTCTGTTTCAGGTCCAGTTCCCTTTTGGCTGGTCCATCAAAGGCCGTAGTTCTGCAGGCAGCTGCCTTCCATCCGCTTCCACGTTGTTTTCATGATCTGCAAGCCATGCCTCGATTGGCAGCCGCCACAGCCTCAGGACGGCCGCCGCCTCGCCGTTGGCCAGCCCGGTGTACGCCTGCTCGAAGCGCCACAGCGCAATCACCAGGGTGCGGAGATACAAGCACCTCGTCCTCTTGTCCGCCCAGTCCCCCCACAGGCCCGCCACCAGATCCTTGGCGCAGGAGAGGATCTTGTCCATCGAGCCCGGATACTGGATCAGGTGGGCGTACAGCGGCTCCAGGTGCATGTCGACGGGCCCCTTGTGGGCGACAAAGACTAGCAGCTTGAGGAGGCAGTCGAAGAGGGGGTTCTGCTCGGCCTCTATGCCCGAGTGGAGCTCGGTCAGGCGGCGCCGCAGCGAGCGGAGGGGAGGCGAGGTCTCATCCGTCTCCACGGCGGCGGCGCCCGCGACACGCTCGAAGTTGGCACGGAGGGAGAAGAAGGTCCACTCCCACCTCCGCACTGGGCTCATGAGCACCGTCTTGTCATCGATGCCGGGGACCGTTTCCTTCTCGCTGTTCCGTCCGTAGACGCTGTCCACGAACAGCATTATGGCCGGGTCGCGCACGACTGACGCGGCGTGGCTCTTGGTGGCGAGGAAGAGGATGTCGACGATGCGCACGAGCGGGTGGTCGGGCCACAGGGCGCCGAGCCGGCGGCGCAGGACCCTCCGCACGTAGTCGAAGACGACGGCCTGGGCGCGGTGCAGCGGCGCGTGCCGGGCGTGGATGGACAGGAAGGTGGAGAGGAACTTTGCCTGGTAGGGGCAGTGGCGGACGCACTCGTCGTACTGGGCCAGGGCGGCCTGGAGGAGCGCGCGCCCCTCGGCGTAGCGCGCCGCCTCCATCAGGGCGAAGCCGTTGACGAGGTTGGCGGAGCAGTCGCGCCCGGCCTTTGGGTTGGCCTCGGCCAGCCAGCAGTGACGTGGGTGGATGGCGCCGGCGCCCGTCTTGGGCATGAGCGCGTTGCCCTCGGCGTCCTCGTCGCACGAGCAGAGTGCCGCCGTCCGGAGCCCGTACACGTAGTCCCGGATGCTCCGGAGGACCCCGTCGGCGTACCGCAGCGTGTCGGGCATGGCGACGGCCCGGGGTGGGGAGTGCGCCTGGCGCATAAAGTGTCGGGTCAGTCCGGGCATCACCTGGGCGGCGCGTGCGGGCGAGCGCCGGATGAGGAATGCGCGCGGTGAGTGGCCCCCGATGATGGAGTCTTGGTGGTGTGAGCTCCTAACCAGCATAGCGGGGGAGGGCGGGTCAGAGTCAGAGAGGTCTTCGACAGCTCCTAGAGCCCACTGGCCACTCTTCCATGAGGCAGCAAATTCGATGCCAGCGGAAAGTTGCGTCGAGCCCTGAGTGATGGCATCTGGTGTCGGTGACTGGCTCCCGGGTTTGCCACATTCTGTCAAAGTGATAGAGTCCGCGTAACCTTGGCCGCCGCTCAGCGTGGGCGACGAGGGACTTGCTGGAGGCGTGTCATATTCGATAAAGGGTGGTGTGTGAGCCTCGACGATTGCCTCACCGTCGACCGAGGGTTTAGGCGACCCTTTCTTCTTGGACTTCCGGATATACCGGGATATGTTTGCCTGGGAAACCGGCCGCTTCCGCACCCTGAATGCCGTCCGCTTCCCCTCTGCCTGGCGCCGGGCTTGCACGCGGACAATGGCCGCATACTCGTCCGCCTTGACGTTCTTGCGAATGTCCCACTGCTTAAACTTCTTCATGTACTCCCTCCGACTACCGGGACTGTCAGCTATCTACGTCGGCCAAGCAGGGGTCAGATCAGGGACAAATAAGATGGTGGCTAGCAAGAGGTGGAAGTGGGGAACGAGCAGAAGGCCGTCGAAGAAGGAAAAAGCAGCATACGTCGCGGAGAAGCCATTGGTCTTCATTATCTCGACCAGCGCCTTAAAGTCGCAATCCTCATCCTGGTATAGCCGGACGATCTCATCGCGTCGTTCCTCCCAAGCCCGTCTCGAGAAGGCGGGGCCATTAGGCTCCGCTGCCGGTGTGGACGCCATATCGTGTCGCGAGATGGAGCAAGAGTCGTGGAAGCCTAATACGGGAGTTTTTGGAGCGCGTCACCGGTCTTATGTAGAAGAAGCACCGTTGGATGGGCCGTGTAGATATCACTTTCCTTGTCAATATGGGGCCCCGTGTTGCCATAAGGCTTAGTCTAGGTCACCGCTGCCCCCCTCTTATCGTCAGCCGCCATTCGGCTTGGCGGCAAATTTGACCCTCCTGCAGACCGAACTTACAGTAAGCATATGCCTCGCTCACAGCCCTCATGTCGCCAACCAACAGATAACCTTATCCGTGTCTTCCCCAACGAGGCCGCTTGAGCCAGCATGCGGAGCCGAGGGTGGTGGAGAAGCTGGCATTGTGTCCACGTAGGGAGACAGTGGTCAGCGGATATAGGGACCAGAGTGGAATCATTGCCAACAATGGCCTAGTGGCGCAACGGTAGCGCGTTTGACTCCAGATCAAAAGGTTATCCGTTCAAATCGGGTCTGGGTCAATTCATCAGCTTTTTGCCGGGGAATGATGTAAGTTGCTGATATGTATTTGCGCTCGCTTACTTTTTGCTTATGCGAACGAACGGCACAAGGTTCGAATTTAATGAAGTGGTAATTAAAAAAAGTGCATTGAAAAAGCAAAAAGGGAAATTAAAAAGAACTAACAGCACTAATTGTTGCTAGCGGCATGACGACCCAGACGGGACTCGAACCCGCAATCTTCAGAGGTAATGATTCCGTGACCGAAATCTGACGCGATACCATTTCGCCACCAGGCCTTGTCAGGGGTTGAATAGAAGAGAGCGTGCACACTTGCTGGCTAAGGGGCGTCCTGTCGTGTCTCCTGCTTTTGGGCTGGGTTGCCTTTGGCCTAACTCGATCCTTCCAGTGAACCCCACTAATGCAAGAAGTTAGGCGCCGCTGGTCCAAAACTCAAGCACGACAGGAAAAAAAGTGGCCCACGGTTTTCATTGAAATCAAAGTTTTCCCGCCCCTTTTCTAGAGGGGGTCCACAACGTACAACCCCCGAGGAAGGGTAAAATGGATTTGCACACGATAGGCAGCTCGGTTGCGGGCTGATGTTGTCCCACATCTATTTCTGCCAGAAACAGTAGGTGACATCGAGGCGGCGGCGGATTTGCGGCCTCGAGCGGGGAAGCCCCTGCGTCGGAGCTGCCGTGTTTGCATGGGATAGCACCAAGGCCAGGTTCGGCTGATAATGGGATGTAACCCCTTCTGCAAGCTTGAGCTGCAAGGCCCCGACAGCCGACATGACCTGCCATTACCACCCCAGTCATTCCGGTACTTAAGCCGACTGTCGCCCCCTCACCGGCGCGGGCGCGCGAAAGGTGAGCCTCACTCGCGGTGCCTTGCCCTCGAATCACCCTGATTTCCCTGGGGCGGACCTGCACTTCCCTTGTGCGGCTCGGAAAAGAGCTCTTCTGACAGGGAACACGCAAGATGCAGAGTCCTAGCACCATGGCCCGCAGTCGGCGGTCAGGCATGGCTACCGCCGCCGTGGCCGTGACGTCGCTGCTGCTCCGCGGCGCCTACGCAGTCCCGTGCACGCCGCGTGACCCCTTCGCCGTGGTCGACCCGCAGAACTGGGTGAACCCGGACAACATGACGTGGGCCGACTACAAGCGCCCGCCGGGCACCAACTGGTCAGACCCGACGCGCCGCGGGTCGAGCCGCAACTTCAACATCGCCCTCGTCACGCTCGACTACACCGACAGGCCCTTCATCGTGACGCAGCCGGCCCTGTCGACCATCTTTGGCAACCCACAGCCCGCCAAGGCCGACGTGCCCCGGGCCGGCGTCCCGGCCTTTTACCGTGACCTGCTCAACACGCCAACGGAGATCAACAAAGGGCACACGCTGCACGAGTACTGGATGGAGGACTCGGCGGGCAAGTTCGGCGTCGACCTGACGGCCTTTGGGCCCTACCAGATGCCGAAGCTGAGCTTCCAGTACGGCATCGACAGCGGCTTCAACGGGGGCGGGTGCCCGGCAGGCCTCGCTTGTGACTTTGACGTCCGCGGGGACGGCCTGGCCGCATGGCGGCGCGAGGTCGGCGAGGAGGTGGCATCCTCATTCGAGCTGGTCTTCATCCTCTCGGCGGGGCAGGACGAGTCGGCGACGTGGCAGGAGTTTGGCGAAATGAAGTTCGCGACGCGCGAGGATGTGACGCCCGAGTTCGGCCCGCCCCCGGGGAGCAACCTGACTAACTACGCGCGCACGCGCTACGTCGAGTGGACCAGCTGGGCGTCGGCGGCGACGCTGTGGCCCAACGCGGGCGGCGGGTCGTCGACGCAGGGCGAGAGCAGCGGCATGGCCGTCTACGCGCACGAGCTCAGCCACCTGCTCGACATTGGCGACAACTACAACAACCCCTACTCGGTCCCCGCCAGGCGCTCATACACGGGGCCCTGGTCCATGATGTCGCGCGGCTCCTTCCTGGGGCCTGGCGGGCCGCACACGCGCTGGCAGGTGCCCGCGCTGCACGGCAGCAGCATGGGGTCGCTGCACACGGTCCGCGACAAGCTCTTCCTCGGGCTCGCGTCCAACTCTAGCATCGCTCTGCTGTCGCGCGACGGCCTGGCGGGGTCGGGCCTGGCGCTGGCGACTATCACGGCGCGCGCTATCGACCCGGGCCTGGGCGGGCTGATGGGCATCAACGTGGCGCTCGGCAGCCGCGGCGACCTCTCGCCGCGCTGTGACGTCAACACGAACCCCTTTTGCGACGGCGGTGGCTACCACAGCTACTTCGTCGAGGTCGTCGACCGCATCGGCTCCGACTCGTTCCAGGCCGACGCGGGCGTCATGCTCAGCAAGTCCAAGGACGGCTCGCGCCGCCCGTCGCAGCCGTTCCAGTGGACCATCGACGCGAACCCGCAGGACATCGCCATGGTCGACTTCATCCGCCCCAACGGCTCCGCCGCCATGATCACCATCGGCGACTACCGCCAGCTGGCCGACGCGCTCTTCCACGCCGGCACCCGGTCCGGCAGCCAGTTCGAGCACGTCGACGAGGCCAACCGCCTGCACTTTTACGTCCTCGACCGCCACCGCGACGCCGCCGGCGTGCTGTCCTACACGGCCGCCGTGCGCTCGCTCGACGGCTCGGGCGGGCCCAGCGCGCACGCCGTCAAGCTGGCCGACGGCATCGTCGCCGCCGCCGGGTCGCCCACGGGCGCGGGCACGACCTGCTTCTTCGAGCTGGCCAACGCCGGCACCTACGTCGCGGGCGGCGGCGCCCTGCACCCGCGCGACGCGACGGCGCTCCTGCAGTCGGACGTCTACCGGCTCAACGCCACCGTCTCGGGCGCGGGCTGGCGCGTCGCACTGCCCAACGCGCTCGCCCACGCGCGCTTCGGGGCCACGGCCTGGGCGCGCGTGGCCGTGGCGGCCGCGGCGGACGCGGACGACGAGGCCGTGGTGACGCTGACGGCCGTGTCCGAGTCGGACAGGACCGCGGCCGCGACGGCGGTCTGCAGGGTGAAGAAGACGGGAGCGTAGGCCTCGTGGGGATGGATGGCTTGTAATGCAGGGGCTGAATAGCTATTACACAAGCATTGCCCTAGATCTTGGAATAAAGCTGGGGGGATTCTTAGACATTAACAAGATCAAACTAATATAGCCAAGACCAACCCATAATAACATCTTATTGCCAAGTTTTGAGGTGTGGCTGTGCCTCTCGCCTCAACCTTGTTCTGGTGACTAGCCCGTGGTGGCGGCGTTGATGCGTAGTGCCAACCCTTACCCATATTGCTGCATTTGTTCAGCCCTGATTGCTGGGAAATGGGATGATGGGCATTTAGGTTCAAATCAGATTAGCACGGGGCGCCTCCCGGCCTTCTCGCCACCTCTGGCTCTGCAAGGCTCAGGGCGTGTAAATGTGGTAAAATAGGTTCTTGATAGTCAATAGGAGGCATCTCACATGTTTTGGTACGGGGAATCGGTCCGTGGTGTAGGAAAAAGAGTTCTTGTCAAGATATTAATGTTGTGAGATATCACAATCTTTTAGCTTTGCTCACATTCCTAATTATCACAATTGCGAATACCATACTTTAAAATATTTGTTATGTTTTGTGCGCACGTGCAGCATACTCCGTAGCCATCCATCTCATCCTCAACCATTACCTCCCATCTCAGCATGATGCTATCGCCAGCTTCTTGTCGACTGCGGCTGACCGCGTGGCCTGCATCCTGCTCGATGGCGGAGGTGCACCTTGTTCTCTAAATCCCATCACACGTGCTACGTAGCGCCCCGAATGCACCTGCCCGACAAGGAGCGGGGGATGTGACACCTCTTCCTGCATCATGCAGTTGCTCTCAATGCTTTTGTTCTGTTCCTGATAAGGGCCGACCGACAGTGATCTACGCAAGGGGCGCCATATGCAGGAAGGAAAAAAAAGAAACACTGCCGGCTTGCTTACCCAGAAACGGAAGGGCTCAGCGGAAAAGACCATAGGGGAAAAAAAAGGTATTTTTAGACTGGCAGCTCGTGTGGTTCTAGGAGATCTCCCCGTCTTGGCGCGTGCTAGTCATGGAAGGACCTGTCGTGACCCGGACGTTTCAAGACCTAGGTGAGCTGCTGTGGCGCCCCCCTGCCGGTCCGGTCGGTTGAACCTCAGGCTCGGCTTGCGGGATGAGCGTCGCGAGAAAAAAGAAAAAAGCTTAGGCGATGGTCGGCCGCCGCACAGATGCACAGATGAGGCGCGATGTCACGTCGGACCTTTTTCCGACGTCGTGAGATCTTTCGGCTGCTACCGTGGTGCTGGATGCTAGAATCGGTATCTCGCCGTGGTTTTCTGAATCTGCATTGATGCGGCTGGAGTTTGTTTGCTGGCGAGACTCTCTTCCCAACGACGCTGGCGATTTCTTGACTTTTGTCGGCTCTGCCCTGCGGCCTCCCGTATGTCCATCACATTCAACGTCACAGCTGCATTCGAAAATTCCTGCTCGCTCGTGAATCAGGCTCACGTCAAAATCAGAAAAAAGACTCGAAAATCTGGCGGCGCATGAGCTCAAGGCCAGACCCCACTGCCTGACAGGCCCTAAAAATGGAACTGTAATCCCCTGTGCTCCCCCGGCGCCCGCGCTCCCCACAGCAAAAAGAGCTGTCAGGAGTTCGGTCCACACCAGTTCCGGCGACGGCCGACGACCGCCTTGTTGGGTTGTCCGTCCGTGTCCGCGAATAGGTAGAGAGGCTCTGCTATGCCCACAACCCCCTGCTCCTGCGGACGAATAGCAGCTAGGGTTATGGTGATCATATAGAGGCTAGACCAGGGGGGGAACCCCCAGGCCTCCACCGGGCAGGCCATCTCCCCGCGATGGGTGTCCGTCTGTTTGCTGCTGCCTTCTTATTAAGCTCGCCTTGCCCGCGCTCTCGACATGGCTGCCATAGCCCGTTTGGTACGTCAGGCTTTTAGCAGAGCCTCAATAGAAATCCTTAATCGACAATATACCCACACACGACGGAACATTCCCTAACAATGTTCGTCCCGGTGTCCTCCAGATCCGCCACGCCGGCCGCCGCCCCGTCGTCACCCTGGTCGGCAGCCGCCATGGCCGCTAGCATCCTGCGGCGAGAAGAAGTCGCCGTCGTCAAGAAGGTCACGAACCCGAACCCGCCGTCGATGGGCGCCCTGCTGAGCAGCGTCGTGTGGTTCCTCACGGCGCTCGCGCTCGTCTTCCTCGTCCTGCGCCTGTACAGCAAGCACCTGAGGGGCAAGGGCTTTTGGTGGGACGACTACATCCTGGGCGCGGCATGGGTGAGTATTTTTTTCTGTCTCTGGGGCGAGACATGGCAACCCATCAAAGAACAAGTTGATGCTGACAAACATTCTCTCTTTCTCTTTCAACAGCACATGCTCCTCCTCAGCAGCGTCTGCGTCTCGCTCATGGTCCGGTTCGACTTCGGCCGGCACTCGGCCGACATACCCGCCGACAACCTCAGCCCCATCCTCTTCCTCATGACGCTGCAGGGCTTCCTCACCACCCTGGCCGCGGCCTGGAGCAAGACGTCCTTTGGCGTCACGCTCCTGCGCCTGGCCGGCTCCTTCCCCGGCCGCTGGAGCGCGGCGGCGCTGTGGGGCATCATCGTCTCCGTCAACGTCGTGCTCGGCGCCGCCGCCGTCGTCACCTGGGCCCAGTGCGACCCCGTCGAGCTCAACTGGGCCCCCTGGTCCGCCAAGAAGGGCTCCTGCTGGGACGGCAGGGTGGTCGTCGGCCTCATGCAGGGCGCCATCGCCTACAGCGGTGTGGCCGACCTGGCCCTGGCCTTTATGCCCTGGGCCATGCTGTGGAAGGCCAACATGTCGGCCAGGAACAAGTACAGCGTGCTGTGCGCCATGAGCATGAGCGTCTTGTGAGTCTCGCCGCATTTTCGCGCCATTGTTGTTTTCGCTGTTTGCTGACCCTTTTCCTTTCAGTGCCGGTGCCGCCTCCTTTGCCAAGGCCGCTGCCTTTCCCACTCTCATCACTGGCGATCTACGTAAGTTCTTTCTGAAATCCTTCCCCAAGCTCCCCCGACCTTGCGCTAACATCCCTCCCCCCTATGGCCAGTGGACAGCACCCAGCTCATCATCCTCACGGCGGCCGAGATCTCAATCACCATAATGGCCGCCTGCATCCCCATCATGCGCACTCTGTGGATCAAGATGGGCGAGACGATCCAGGGCAGCACCCGCGACCCGAGCCCGCCCGCGCGCCCCGCACCTCCCCCGGCTCCCTCCGCGGCCGAGGTTGCCCCCGCGCCCGCCATGTACCCGCGCATCTCGCGCGACATGAGCAGCGTTGTTGGGAAACTGGAGTCTTTTTCGACCTCCAACTCTACTGTAAATACATTACAAGAGCAGAAGGCTCCAAACAGGGCTTTGTGTTAAAAAAGCAAACAAAAGATTTGTAAAATTTCAGGCGTATATGTGTCAGGCGTTGATGTTATTACTTTCTTGGATCTTAAACAAGGTCCTTAGTAGCGGTCTGTCTGCATTTAGTGGTATAGTGTGTGCCGCAAGGGGTTTTGCTCCTCCAACAAGCCTTACTCCTCCCAGAACCCAGCAGCGTCCTCAAGATCATCCGCGTTGAGCAGGTCCACCCCGGCCTCCCACAGCGTGCGCCACACCTTGTTCCTCGCCGCGACGGGCCACCCGGGCGTGTCCCAGTACCGGACCTTGATTCCCCGCGCGTGCGCCGCGCCGACCTGCTCCCTGAGCAGCGCCAGCTGCGTGTCGTTGAGCACCCCGGACCTCCGCGCCGCCGACCCCTCGCCAGCCCCGAGCGCGTCGCCGAACCCGGCGCTCGCGATCGGGCTCAGCGCCGCGCCCACATCCTTGAACCCATCCCGCGCCAGATCCGCCGCGGGCGCGTCCCAGAAGTAGTCGCGCGGCGCGGGGGCGCCCTCCACCAGCGCGCGCGGCGTGTTGCCCGTCCCGACCACCGTCACGGGGCCGGACTCGGGGACAGCGGCGGTGCCGGCGGTGCCGTTGCGCACCGTGGTCAGGTACCCGGCCTCGCGCAGCGGGCCCAGCGCCCGCACGACGGCCGGCCACGTGGCGGCGCCGTCCGTCTTGACGTCGACGAAGAGGTACAGCGTCTGGCCGGGGCCGGCGTCGTAGACGCCGTTGCGGGTCGGCGCGTCCCCGGGCGGCAAGAACCCGTGCGCCGGGTTCTGGGCGCGCAGGACCGACAGGATGGGCTGGACGTACAGCGAGTCGAAGGTGCGGTTCTCGGACAGCGAGGAACGGTCGTGCCCGACCAGCAGCCGGTCGTCGCCGTACAGCCACACGTCGGCCTCGACGGATATGCAGCCGCGCGACAGGGCTGTGTAGAAGGGCACGTCGCGCCAGTAGTCGTTGTGGCTGTGCACGGCCTTGGGGATGATGTCGCGCGTGAGTGATGTCGGGTAGCGGTACAGCGGGTTTTCGCGCGCGCCATCAAGGATCTGCTGCAGTTGCCCCGGGACGGCGGCGGCGGCGGGGAGCGCGAGGGACGCCGCCGCGAGGGCTGCTGCGGTCAGGTGGCCGAGCATGTTGGGTGTGTGAGGGGGTTGGGGTGATAGGAGGGAGAGGAAGTCACGGCGGCGGCTGCAGGCGAGTGCACGGAAGCAGGCGTAAATCAAGCTTCCTATTGAGGGGAACTGGACATACCATACTTGCTCGCTCTTTTATGTACCCTCCATCACCCCGCTCTGGTTTCTCCGCGCGCTGTGTATTTGTCGGTGCTTGCTCCCAGCCTTCTGCACTGCGTGAGGGGCTTGTGGAGGTGGTTGGGGATTTCCGAGAATGCAACCATGTTGCAGCCAATGATGGCCACCACGTGCCTGATCGTCGAGAAATCGAAATTGGCTGCTCCCACGTGGGCGAGAATGATGTTGCGCCTTGTCTGAGTGGGATGCGCTGTTCACCGCAAGAAGAAGGACCATCGTTGATCCCGCCCCTGACATCTGTCGTCGCCACATATCCTTAATTCAACGACGGCTGCGCAGCCTCGGCGCCAAGATGACTAACACAGGTCTGGCGGTCATGCCCATCACGACAAGACGGCGAGCGAGGATCGCAAACCAACCTGGTTTGGGGGCAAAAGATGTGTTGAGTGTTAGACATCGTCGCAGCGGATCACGCTACGAGCATCAAGCAATAGTCAAGCAACGTATTCTTTGTATTTGTAGGCTATTCCCTTCCCACATTCCAACTTTCAATATCCCTGGGGACCACAAAACAACCCCCACCCGATCCTGGTAATACCTGGCCTGGCGCCAGCAGGCCATATCCGGCTCACGCCTCGCCCTCCATCACCCACCCCCGGTGGAACAGATGGCAGAGGGCTCAGCCCTCCCTCTCCGACTCGGAGTCGGCCTCCGGGTCGACCTCGGTCTCGCTGCCGTGGGCGGCAGACTCCTCGGCACCGGAGCTGTTGCCCCCGGAAGCGTCGTCATCGTCGTCGTTGTTCTCCTCCTCCCCTCCGGTCGCCGGCGGGGCCGGGCCGAAGAGGAGGATGTCCGACATCAGGTCCAGGAAGACGTCGGCCTCGGACAGCGCGACCTGCCACTGGGCCTCCTCGGCAGTTGGAGGCGGCGGCGCCGGTGTCGCGGGCTCGGGTGCCGGCGCCTCTTCCTCCTCAGACTCGTAGTCTGGCAGGTCGTCGCTGTCTTGGGCTTTTTGGGCAGCCCCTGCCTCTTGGGGACCAGAGGGTCTGGCCTGCCCCTCTTGGTCGGGCACCTCCTCGGCCCTCACCTCCTCTGGGGACTGGGTGGGGGGAGCGGGGGCCTCCGAGGGGACGGGCGAGGGCTCGCGGCTGGAGAGATGTGTGACGGAGGAGGTTAGTATCAAATTATTAGATCAATCAAGCTAGTTGACAGAAGGGAGGGCCGCGTCTTACCTGACGCTGTCGTCGTTGCTCGTCATCTTGTTTGATTCTCCGGACGCTTGGGAGGAAGGTGAGGAGCAGAAGAGGAAGAAGGTAGGGTCGGTCGGCAAAGGCACAAAAGGTAGCAGCAGTGAAGCTGGAGCCGGAACTGCTGATGGGAGTGATGGTGATCTTGCAGATGGAGTTGATATTTCTATCAATGGAAGGGATATCGGCACTTCCGATGGAGAAGACTGTTGGTGTTGCTGATGGGCAGGATGCTGAGATTGATGGGGGGTTCGCAGTCCTCGTCCTTTTCTGGGCGAGTCTTCTCGAGTGCGGCTTTGCTGGATATCAAACTTCTTGGAGGGCTTGTAGTCCTAGTCTAATTCTGGAAGAGTGTTCTCAAGTGCAGCTTTGCTGGATATCGACTTTTTTTTGTGGTAAATAGAGACTCGTGATACTGGCCGTTGCGTGCTTGTTGGCTAATGAAATGTGACAGGGTCCCAGGTCCCAAGCTCACTGTAGGTCTCTACGCGTCGAATATCACGCGTACAATATCAAAATTCAAACTCGAGTGGCCCCTCGTGCCCTTGCCCCTGCCCAGGCACCCTTACCTTGCTTTTTTCATGTCTCGCTCCTTCCTCCTCGGGCCATTGTGCCCTTAAGCCATGCCACTGAGGCTCTTGTCATGTGCCCCGCGACCAATATCAAACCCTCCTGGACCGGGATATCAATCACCCACAACCCTACCCGCCCTCCTGCGCCTTAGACCCGCCTGGGCCAGCCCCAACCCCCAGGCCGCGCCTTCCTCTCAACAAGAGCTCCGAGATGCGGAGGAGGACTGGTCGCTGATTCGCCTGCTCCTACCTCGCCTGAAGAACACCCCACTTGAAGAGTACGTCATTATACGTGTTCCCTGGCTGCCTGTTCACCTGGTCAAAGCTCTGGACTGGCTCTATAAATACCTGCCTTCTCCGCTGTTGCAGAGAAAAATTTTCTTCCTTCTTCTCTTTCTTTTTCTTTGAGCCGGACTCTCTGGGCCTCGAGATTGCTCTGAGACCCAGGGGGTCCCGTCACCGCCGCAGCGCGGGTTATTTTTCTTTCTTTTTATATTCTATTGATTGAACGGTCTTTGGGCCATTCGGAGAACTGCGGTTTGTCCAACTCCAGAAGGAGGACGACGGCCGGTGCCGCGGCTATGGATTTGTCGAGTGAGTTTACCCATACCTTTTGCTCTCTCTATATTTTCGTCCTGGCTAACGTTTCCAGATACGATGATCCGTGTCGGCCTCGGAAACGATAAGTTCACCCCAGAATCCACCGCCAATATCAGGCGGCGGTACCTGGGGTGAACTTATCGTTTCCAAGGATCAGGTTATTCGGGTCATGACGGCCAAGCAAACGGACCCCAGTCCTCGAACTTCGACCCCACCGGCGGCCGCGATAGTGACAAGGGCGGTGGCGCCAGTGCCCTGGACGATACAATCCGAGCTTGACGTGTCGCCGCAAGCTTCTTGAGCCGAAGCGCCGTCAGTACTGGATCGGCTGGTGGCAGGTTAGTTCGACCGATGATATCAAGTGCGTTCCGAGCCGTTATTTAGAGATGGGCTGACATGGCTGTAGCTACACCACGGCCCAAGTCAAGAAAGACGCCGACGCCAGCGACGAGGCCGACGCCGACGCCGCAGGCCGCGCTGTCGCGGCTGACGGGGACATCGAGGACGAGCCAAAGCCCGAGGAGGATGAGGGCCCGAAGCAGCCGCTCAAGGGCGACTTCAAGGCAAGTTTTCCATTCACCCCACCTCACCTCAATTTTCCCTCACCTGACTAAACTATCCAGCTAACCATAACCAGCTCTGATAGAGGGAGACTGACGGATGAGGAGACTGATGGATGAGCTGATGGAATTGGGAGACTATTCATTCCTTGCCCAAGCTGGTCGAGCCGAGTCAGACACGTGTTCATTGATACCGAAGGGTGGAAAAGGCGAGCACACACGCTATCCAAATGCAAAACATCTATACCCTGCTTCCAATGTCCCCTAGTCTGGCGCCTAATGCCCCATCTGCGTAGCTTGTGCCTCAGTTCTTGCTAGAAACCATTAATCAGGGCTTGGATCTTTTTTGGGTCACGGAAAATTGCTAGATCTCCTGCTGTCGTCATGTCCGTCCCACGCCGACAGCCACTCCTCTTCGCCTGGTCTCTACTGGCCACTGCCTTGATGCGCAGAGCTCTGGCCATTATATGCCCCAGCCAACCCAGGATTTGGAGGCTCGGAGAAAGGAAAAGACTAGACCCGGACCAAAGCTGTGGAGAGAATCAGCGTGTGGCCGCGGCGGTCTGGAACGGTATCTATAGGCAGTGCCACGCACAAAGCTGCTCCACAAGTATGCTAAAACTGTCAAAGGGCTCCATATTCGGCAGAAGATGTCAACGTATAGACAGATCCGAGTGGTAGAACTAGCAGGTATACGGGGATAGCAAGACCATTCAGGAAGGAGGATCAGTATGGTGTGTACGGAAAAGTGTTTATGATGAGCTCAAAAGGCGTGGCTTGGCATAAAAGCACAATTAGCGAAGACATCCTAGCCCTGTCCATCTCTCCACCGCTCACAACCGCAAACGAACCCCACCCAGCCGTCCCCGCCTACTTCCACTCCCGGACAGGCCAGGGCGGCGCGATGGCGACGGGCGGGATGCTGCACTTGGCGGCCAGGGCGGCGCGGGCCTCGGCGCTGTCGAACGGCACGCAGTCCTGGCCGAGCCCGCTGACGCCGTCGCAGATGACGACGGGCTTGCCGCCGCACGGGGTGGTGACGTTGAAGTTCTTGAAGGTGATGTTCCTGCACACGGCCGACGCGCTGGTCGAGCACGTCAGGCGGGCCACGGCGTTGCCGTAGCGGCCGCTCGAGTGGCCCGAGAAGTTCTCGAACGTGACGTCGGTCACGTTCATCTTGGACGGGAACCGGTTGCACTGCTCGGCGGGGATGTTGAAGTAGCACGAGTCGAGGAAGGCGGCCTGTTGGGCAGGTCACGGTGTATTGTTAGCGACGTGTGTGTGTGAGATCAGAAGACTGTTGTTGTGTAGTGGGGGGGGGGGGGGGGGCACTTGCGTAGTCGATCCTGCCGGTCCAGAAGTTGCGGTAGGTGACGTTGCGGACCCATCCCTGCCCGACGTTCTCCCCGGCCCACACCTTGATGCGGCCGCCGTAGTCGCCGTTGAGCATCCAGACGTTCTCGATGACGACGTCCTCGACATAGACGGTCTCGCCAGCATACTGGCCCAGAGAGCCCAGGGACTGGCCGTGGGTGCCGTTGCAGTACATGGTGTCGACGTGGATTTTCTAGCGCACCGAGGTGGGCTATCAGTGTCTAGCTCAGGTAATGGCGTTTCGACGCGAGGTAGGGGCATGTCTTACACTCGTGTTCGACTTTGGTGAGAAGCAGTCGTCGCCGACGTTGACCCAGACGCGCTCGACGTTGACCCCCTCCACGTTGAGGGAGTTGAAGAAGTCCGAGTTCTTGGGGAGAGCGGTGGCGTTGTTGGTGATGGCCTCGATGATAACATCCTTGTAGCTGATGTTCTTGGCTGGAATGTGCGTGTGTTAGAAGCTGGTTCTCAGTGGCCATTGGGAGAGGTGCACTCACAGGTGACCACAAAATTGTGCCACACAGGGCTGTTCTTCATCTGAATACCCGTGATCTCTAGGTTTGTGGTGTTCTCGGCGTAGAAGAGAATGGGGCGCAGGTAGGGGTTGTTGGGGTCCAGGATTCTATCACTCGTTAGCTGCTCCGTCGTAGCCTTGCTTGAGAAGTGAGCAAAGAAGAGATGTTATACTCCAGGCCGGCAAACTCATTCCACCACCTCTGGCCGTTGCCGTCCATGGTGCCCTCGCCATATATCTTGATGTCCTTCCCTACATGCGGGATCATACAGTGTCAGCCTCGATGCTTCCTCGGATTTTGCGATGCCGAACTCACCTCCCCATTTCCAGAACATCAACGACCGCTGGAACGGATGGTAAAAGGCATTTGCCTGCCAGTACGGCGTGTCGTTGGTGAACTTGAGCGTGCCCTCGAGGTGCAGCTGAAAGTCGTCGAGGAACGTCAGGTCCAGCGGCTTGCCGATGACAAACGTCTGATCTTTGGGCAGGTACACGGTGCCGCCCTTGTTGGCCTGACGCACGGCCTGCTCAAACTCGGCAGACACATCGTCCAGGTCGTGGGTGGACGCGCGCGGGGTGACGGTCTTGCGGCAGCCCGCGGAGCGCCTTGCGACGGGGTGCTTCTCGCGGAACTCCAGGGCGTTGCGCGGCACGCCGGGAGGTGGCTCAACCGCGAAGGCGGCGGCGGCGGCGGCGGCGGCGAGCGTGCCGGCGATGGTTGCGAGGGAGGACAGCTTCATTGTCGGCGCGTGGGACGTTGGCGTTGGTGGTGGTGTGTGGCCCTTGGCCCCTAGCACACAAGCGCAGCAGTCTCTAGCGGCTCGGCTCTCTTATAGATCTCCAGGACATCCCCCAATCCACCCAGCCGGCACCTGCGGCATCTCGAAAGGCGGTGGAAAGGACGCAAGGTGGTGGGGAAATTGTGCGGCCGAGGCCGATGTGTCGATGGCAAGCTTAGCCATTTTACCCCTGGCGTAGCGAGCCCCTCGCATTCAAGATTGGGGAAGCGGGGCGAGAATCTGGGTTTCCCCGCACGCCTTGGTCTGGTCCATCTCGGCAGGCTAGCCGTTGACGCAATAAACGGGTCTGAAGTCCAGGAACGGACCAAACTATAGGCTGCAAAGAACGTTTGTCTGGTGGCATCTCCTCGCTCGGGGCCGGGGTAGCTTGGGGCTGTGGGGATCCGCCGTCGGCGTTGGTTGGCGGAATATCTGTCGCCGTCGGTAGCTCGACAGACGGAGAAACTCAATGCTAGCGAACGTCCAGGATCTCACGGCTCGTCCCTCGCGTTCGTCCACCTCTCTGGGTTTCGATGACATGGGAACGGGTATTGCCGAGCTCAAGAAGCGTGGCAGGGCGCATCCACCATCTTCGAGATTCACCAAGAAAACAAAGAGCTGTCAAGGGAGAAAAACGAGTGCTTGCTAGCTACTAGGTATTGGTTCTTGGTCTTTTGTCTCCCCAAGAGCTGACCAGGCACCAGGCAGCCATTATCAAAAATGTCTCCGACCTGCTCTCTGCTGGGAGCTGGTCCGTGTTTGATAGCTGTCATTCCGTTTTGCGCCGAGGATGCCGCCTGAGCTCAAAAACCGCCTTCTTGAGGAAGGAGCCCCCAGCAGAGCCATACCCCTCCCTGTCTGGCAGCTGCAGCCGCCACAGACATACAGTTTGGCCCAATCAGCTCAGCCCTCGCCATCCAATTGGGTAGCTCACAGTCACCTCGACCTACTCAATCTTTGTCGTCATTGAGGCATTCACGCTGATCGTCTTGGTCACCGCCGTCAAAATAGGAGTCGTCCAGTCCAACAACACGCTTGGCATTCCCCTTGATCCAACGCTGTTCACCTCAAAGCGACGGCCCGTCTCAAGCCGCATATCAGGCTAATCAAACGTGTCTTGGGGTCAGGTACGGCTATTAACACGGCGGCCAATGGATTCTCTGCGCCACGCTGATCCTAGAGGATGACCGTCAAGATGATCCCGAAGGATGACCGGATTTTCCATCGACTAACCATCTCACTAGATGCAGAACTATTTCTCTTCCACGCCAAACCCGACAAACAGCCGTGTATCTGCGCTTCTGAGCTCTCAACAATGCTCGCAGCCTCCAAGTACCAGACATTTATCCTCTGCGCGCTTTATGCGTGGCAGCTTATCACAGCAGCGGCATACATTGGGCCCCGACAATGCCTCTGGAATCCTGCTGGGCCATCGCTGTCACGAAGCCCGCCCGGTGGAGGCGAGCATTCCATCTTCAGCAGCTGCCCGACAGAGGTTGACGATGCGACGTCGGCGCAAAAGGGGACCTGGGAGCCCTGGACACGACTTCCCATCTGCTCGAAGCCAACCAGAAACGGAAAAGCCCCCTACTGCATCTACACGCATTCCTCGCTGGCAGGGTCTGGCTCTGGAATCTCCATCCTGACAACCCCAAGCATCGCGGCCGCGACGGCGCCGCTGGTCGACGGGCTCGATTTGGCCTGGGGCCTCCCTTCATCGTCGGGCGTGTTTCCAGTGGCTCCGACAGGTTGGCGAAAGGAACCGGACGCGCACGTGCGGGAGTCCCGGTCTCCGCCCCCGTACGAGGTGCGGCCGGTCGAAGGGAAGGGGATGGGCGTGGTTGCCAACGCGAGCATTATGCCTGGCGAGCTGCTCTTCCGAGAGAGGCCGGTCCTGGTCGACATGATGGCCAGGCACTGGAGTGTCGATTCCCGGCAGCACCGCGCGATGCTGGACAGAGCGCTCGCACGCCTGCCGCCCGCGGACAGGGCTCATGTCAAGGCGCTGTCATACCACAGCAAAGAGCACATAGTGGAAGGGATCATGAAAGCCAACAGCTTCGCCATCACACTCAATGGGGTGCCACATTCGGGCTTGTACCCTAAAATTGCTGTGAGTCTAGCCGTGCTGCCAGCGTACATACACAGTCACCAGAGACGGCAGCTAACGGGTTTGCCGGGAACTCAACAGAGAATCAACCACGCGTGCAAGCCAAAGTAGGTCAAACCTTGGCGTCCTACTCCCCACCCATGCATACTAACGTGCGAAAACAGCACATACGTTCGATACAGGAGAAGCACCATGGAGCTGGAGGTGGTGGCGTATAGGGAGATCGAGCCGGGCACAGAGCTGACCGTGAGCTGTGAGTGGGCAACAGACGTTGACCGGAGCGGGCCGAAAGGAAATGCCACCTGAACACTACTGACAAGAATGCTCGGCGTCTCCGCCCTCTCTAGACACACCTTTAAATATCCTCTCCGAGGACCGCCGCCAGCTCCTCGGCCGCTGGGGCTTCGAATGCACTTGCTCTCTTTGCTCCGCAGACCCACACATCGTCCAGGCATCAGACAGCAACCGCATGCGCTTGCAAGACATCCTGAAAGGCCTCAGCGACCCGGAATTTCGGGAGGACTTCGCGGGTGGCAGCTACGACTGCATCGTCCGAAACGACATGGACGAGATGCAGAACATCATGTTCGAGGAGGGTTTTGAGGCCCAGGCCGGCGACATGGCCGCGATGGATGCCGAGTTTTACCTCGCCGCAAGGCAGTGGGGGCAGGCACGGGATTCGGCGACACGGGCGGTGTGGGAACTTAGAATGTACGCGGGCCCAGACAGCGAGAGGACCGAGCAGGCCGAGGACTTTCTCAAGCGGCTGTACAACCATGAGCTGCGGAGGAACCAATGATGGGCGGGCGGTGATTGGGGATGGCGGTACCAGATCCCGAACGTCGCCTTTAGGCACATGTCGTTACTAAGCTATAGAAATGCGGGCATCTCGGTTAAGGAAACGTTCCATCCTTAATGCGCCACGAATTTCTTCATCAGGTTGGGTTTGATGAAGGATGAGTAAATTCCGTGAGGAGGCCATTCTCGGAGTGGTATCAAAGAGCAAACCCCGATAGACGTCGGCCCCGAAGCCTGGCCCTAGATGGCATAAAATGACCATACCGGCCGCCCAGGTAAACCCATGAGCAAACCTAGCCATTATCCAAACCAACTCAATCACTCCATTGTAACCACCATGAAGTTCCACAGCCTGTTGATCAACTTCTTCCTGGCGGTCTCTGTGGCGGGTGTGAGCCTACCGCGTGACGCGTCACCAGCCAGCGGTGACCCGGTCTTGATAAACGAGGGGCGTCCGAGCGGTGTCATGAAAAAAGTCGATGGATGTCTGTTGAGCCCCTTTCTTGCCACGGCCAAGGGCCTACCTATCTCTCAGCCTCTTCACACAGACCAGGCTGACAGCGTTCGCTTTCCAGTCGACATGTACATCACTTACCCGCCAGGCTACCACACACGTGGCCAACAGCCCAAAGCCGGTATTCTCCATCTGACGGACGTGCTCGGGCTGCCGCTTCTTGAGAATCTCCTGTGAGCCAAGCCCCCTCCCGAAAACGGAGCAACAGAACCATATGTCTTAACCGTGCCCCTCACGCACCACCGCAGGCTGGCAGACAGTTTCGCCCGCGCGGGCTACGTCGTCGTGGCGCCCGACCTGTTCGCGGGCAAGCCGGCGCCCGACGACCACGACCGGCCGGACCTGGGCTTCAGCGTCATCGAGTTCCTGGACGCGCACCCGCCCAACGTGACGGAGCCAGCCGTCGACGCCGCCGCTCGCCACCTTCGCGGCGCCCTGGGCGTGGCGCGCCTTGGGTCCGCCGGCTACTGCTTCGGCGGCCGCTACGCGTTCCGTTACGCGTCCGCGGCCAAGCACGCCGCCGGCCTGGGCGTCGACGTCGTGGCCACGGCGCACCCGACGCGCGTGACCGACGAGGAGATCGTGGGGCGGGTCGGGCCTGCGACCGTTGCTGCTGCCGGTGAGTGGTGCATCTTCCCCTGTGTCTCGGTGCTTTTTTTGCTGCTTGCTGCTGTCGCCAAGGCGTGTGTGCGTGGTGCCTAGCTGACATGTATCGATGTGAAGAGAACGATCCGTTCTTGATGCCGCCGAAGCGCAGGTGGGAGATTGAGACGGCGCTGCTGTCGACCGACGCCGCATCTTCCTTGGCGCTTTACTCGGGCGTGGCCCATGGCTTTGGCGTTCGCGTCAACATGTCTGACCCCGAGGCCAGGTTTGCTAAGCAGGCCGCCTTTGTTCAGGCCGTCCGCTGGTTTAACTACTGGCTCTGATCGAGCTAGGGCCGGCTCCGCGAGAGCGGGCGGCTTGCTTCAAGGTCTCAGCCAATCCAGCGGGCAGCGGTGATAGGGTCTGTGTCTCTCACGATACGATAGACGACTGATTAGGCTGCCGCCGCCGATGTCCCGTATCATACCCAGTCATTTCGAGCTGACCGGAAGGAAAATAGTGGGATTTGAAGAGGGAGAGCTCATCCTGTTCTGTTGAAAACCGTTGCCTTCAACTTCTCAGGGTTCAATGTACATCTCTCAGCTCCGCATACCGACTAGCATATGCTAGAAATCACGGGACTTGACGCCGTTGCCCTCACCGTCGCTATCATTATTACCATCCGTCCACGGATGATGCATCTTTGACCTACAGTGACACGGTAGCGCAGACGTGCGTAAAGGTTTTCACCACTTTGCAGCGCGTAGCGCGTAGACTAGCCGCATACCTGTACATATATTAATGCATTTTCTTTCTAGGCCTGATAACACACCGCGGCCAAACAATGATCAAGAACTCCTCTATCATGTTCTCCTTCAAATACAGACGTAGGCTCAGCTATGTCGTTTCATCTTACCCAAACTAAAAACAAGAACAAGGCGGCTGTGACGTGATGCATTGCACAGTCCCTCCATCTTGAACGCCGTCCATTTATATTTGCTATCTCCTTCACATGTTCCTCATACTATGTACCTAACGTCCCACTGTCTGATGTCCGGATGACGTAGCCCCTCAGTCGATTCGTATCGCTCGCAGCACAAGAAACGACCAGTGCGCCTTGCGCAAGTTCTCAAACCATAGCGCACCACGGAGAACAAAACCCTCACCATACCTCGCTCGCGACCCGACATGTAGACGAGACAGCACCACATCGACTTGACGGCCAAGCAACCCACATAGCCATCGCAGAAACAGCCGACTCAGCGAATCCCCGAAGATGTGGCGCCCAGAAGACGTCGTGACGGCCCCCTTCGAGGCCGGCCTAGCCGCGTTCCAATGGCTCGCCAACAAGGCTCTGGCCCCGCGCCCGCCGCCGTCGCAGAACGGGCACGCGCCGGCGGACCGCCCGCGCATCGCCGTGGTCGGGGCGGGCATCACGGGCGTGTCGGCGGCGGCGCAGTGTGTGGGCCACGGCTTCGGCGTGGTGCTCTTCGAGGCCGGCCCGCGCGGGCGGCTGGGTGGCATCTGGACGGGCGTCAACGACTCGTCCAAGCTGCAGATCCACTCGGCCATGTACCGCTTCTACCCGGCGGTGCGCTGGTCGCGCGGGTACCCTAACAAGGACGAGACCCTGGCCTGGTCGAGGGCGTCTGGAGCCGATACGGGCTCGAGGGTAGGACTGTTTTCGACACCAAGGTGACGACGGCCTCGCAGGACGCAAAGAGCCGCTGGGTCATCAACGACGATCCTAGCCTCGGCCGCTTCGAGGGGCTCATCGCCGCCGTCGGGGCATGCGGCGAGCCAAAGATGCCGCACATTCAGGGCATGGGCGACTTTGTGAGGGAGATTTACCACTCAAGTCAGCTATCGGAGTAAGTAATCGAAGCAACTAATCCCCCTGGTTGTCAGTCTAGCCGCTGATAAGAACGGGTGCGCAACAGCAAATCGCCAAAGGGCAAAAACGTCGCCATCATCGGCGGCGGCGCCAGCGCGGTCGAGGCGCTCGAGTAGGCGTTCAACCAGGGCGCGGTGCACGCCACCATCATCTCGCGCAGCGACAAGTGGATCATCCCGCGCAACCTGCTCGTCGACGTGCTTCTCTCCTGGAACGTCCTGGGCCAGGAGACCGTCTTCTCGTGGGTCCCCGAGCTGCTGCTGCGCAAGCTCTTCTACCGCGACCTCGAGGAGCTGTCTCCACCAAAGGATAAGGGCATCTTCACCGACACCCCCATGGTCAACTCGGAAGTCATGCGCCACCTGCGCTCCGGCCGCGCCGAGTGGGTGCGCTGCGATGTCGAAGGCTTTGTGAAGGATGGTGTCGCCGTCAAGCAGCGCGCCAGGGGCGTGCCGGCCAGCGGGCCGGGGAAGGAGAGGCGCGTGGGCGCGGACGTGGTGGTGATGGCGACTGGGTTCAAGCGGCCATCGCTGGCGTTTCTGCCCGACGACTGCTTCGAGGACCCGTACGGCCCGCTGGACTGGTACCTCCAGGCGTTCCCACCCATGCACCCGTCCGTGTGCGCCATCAACTGGTAAGCAACGCCGCCCTCCGGTGCTTGACCTCCTGTCCCATCCATTTTTGACTAACACTGGCCGAACCAGCACCTACGTTTCCGCCATCGGCACCGTTGGCAACTGGCACATCGGCATCTACACGCGCACGCTGCTCGTGTTCCTCGTGGACCCCTTCACGCGCCCGGCGCCCTGGTGGATGCGGCGCTGGATCGACATGACAAAGGTGCTCAAGGCGGCCGGCCCCACGTCGGCCTTTGACTTCTTCACCTACCTGGAGCTCATGTAGTGGTTCGTCTTCTGCATCTCCTTCAACCCCTTCCGCTGGAGGTGGGCCCTCTTCGTCTTCCTGGGCGTCGGCCTCGCCGTGCCGGACAAGGTGGCCGACCTCGAGACCCGGCTCACGCTGCGCGCCGGCTGGGACAGGCGCGAGGAGGGGAGGGATGAGGGGGGGGGAGCTTTTAGCGGGGAGTTCGTTGTGCAAGGGGTGATGGCAGAAGAAGGGTCTGGGGTCTGGGCGAGGGTTCGCGGGATGCAAAGGCCAAAGAGGCAAATATCACGATTTTACCAGGATCAGGAGCTAGGAAAGGTCGAAGCGTCTGGCAAGGAGGAAATGTCAATCAAAGCTAGACAAAACATGTGACCCCGTGCTTGTTACATCCTAGTCCCGATCAGGGCCATTGGGATGGGATGACTTTTGAGCCCGAGGCTGCCCCTGGGAAGGCCGCGAATCATGGCTGGCAGCGGGCCATCGACGGCGGAGGAAGACGCTGATTGCCTGATGCACAATAGACCCAATTGCGAGCGTGCTGGCGAGTCCATGCGCCGGCAAGGCATTTTTAGTGTTTTGCGCGACTGCTTCATCCGATTCTTCGTTGGACGGACTGTCTCCTCGGGCGCGATTAGCCCGGCTACGGTAGGTCCTGGGAAGTCGGGCGTCAGCATGTCGTCACTCGACCTCCCCTGGCCAAGGGCGGGCGGCACGAGGTGCAACACCACGCCAACACCAAGAAACGACCGACCGATCAGCCTCATCCTCGCCGTCCACCCACCTCTCTCCTCCCTCTCCGCCCTATCACCAGTGGCTTCCCCTGATCAACCCAACACCGCAATGGAGAACCCAGGTGACCCCTTGCTCCACCCCCATCGCAGACAGTCCCCCCCGGGCCTGACAGCCAACAAAAAAAAATAGTCGAGGACATCGACGCCGTCCTCCGGGCGCTCTGCCAGGGCGGCGCTGAAGAGCAGCAGGGCGCGATAGAGGCCTACTTCCTGCCCGACGCCGCCTTCGCCCACCCCTTCTACCGCGTGCCGCGCTTTCAGCCGACGCGCGTGCCGGGAGCCCTCTTCCCGCGCCGGGAGCACGTCGTGTGCTCCCGCGACGCCATCGCCGCCATCTACCGCTGGTACCGCTTCCTGAGCCCGCGCATCGACTTCCAGATCGACTCTAGGCTCTAGGGGTGTGTGCTAGCCCCTACCTTCTTTTTTTTACCACTTGCATACGGATCCCAGAGGAAGCCGAGGGCGTTGCGTAACATGGGGAATGTGGTGAGAATCGCGTTGCCCTTTGGAGGCCGACAGTGACGGTCCACGGCGACGGATGATAAAAAAAACCTACGACAAGCAAAACCACATCCTCTGCCTCATCATCCGGCAGCGCTTCACTGTCTGGTTCCTCCCTTTTTACAGCGCAAACGTGCGCCTCGTGACCGAGGTTCACCTGGCGCAGCAGACCCCATCCAACGTGGGAGCGGCGTCGGGGCCGCTGCATGAACAAGGAGCTCAGCAAGGGCAGAAGGAGGGGGAAAAAGACAGTGGGGCCCGGGACACAGCCGTCGCGAGGCCGCGGTACATGATCGCCAAGCAGGAGGACCACTACCAGGTCAACGAGTACCTCCGCTTCGTCGTCCCTGTCCTGGGCCCCTTGGTCTGGACAGCTTGGCAGCTAATAAGCTCCCTGATATGCGTACTCTTGACAATGCCGCTTTTTGTGCTCGACCGAGCATCCAAAGGGAAGCATGTGTTACCGGGAGCATAGCCATGCAGGGAAGCTCGGTCTGGAGCCCGGATAGATGCTGTAGTGCTCACAGGACGCCACAGTCAATCTTCAAATTCGGTAGCACATCGATATTCTTCGCAAGTCAATTTTAAAGCCAATTACGATCAAGCTGTATGTACAGGCAAGTGCCACCCCATCATCTCTGCAAATTGGTAGCTACATCAAGCAAAGTACCCGAGATTTCCCATCAAGTCATTGTGTGTGTGTGTGTGGATGAGATACCACCTCCCAGGAATGGGGAATAACGGCGACCCAGGCGATCGGAAGAAAAACTGAAGCTATCCACTAGTGGGTGTCACGGGCGTCAGACTAGTAATGACCGAACTTGCCAAGAAGGCGCTTGGTGTCCGTGCTGAGAGTCTCAGCCTCCGCCACGAACGAATCAAAGTCAAGCAAGTCTGGGTCTTGCAGAGATTGCTTGACTCCTTTGCGGGCGCTCTCAAGGTCTCGGATGACGTGGTCGCACCTTTTCTTGTAGTGCAAGATGAGTTCTGTTTGCTCCCGTTGATGCATCCTGCACAGCATATCGATAGTTTGCATCAACTGCTCAAAGTCGCTCGTGACCATGTCCAGGGCGGCCTCCTTGCGGTTGAGATCTTCCATGGTAGACTACAAGCTTCATGTTAGCTAGCTCCGATGGAGTATTGACCCAGAAATATTTTCTTACATCAATGATCCTTGAAATGGTCTGCAGCACTTCCCGCTGATATTGCGATGGGCCATCAAGGCCATCCGATCCGGAGCCTGCCGGGCTTTCTTCCAGAACATCAGTCTGCGGGCCTGGTGATGCTCTGGTTGGGTCCGGCGAGCTTGTGGTGTAGATGCCATGTCTTGAGAGTCGCTTGGAAGTTTGTGTGGGGCGAGGTGAGTTTCGTGCGGGAAGGCTAGGGCTTGGGGGCCTTTTCTTATCGTCTGCTGACCTGAAGGTGTTCGCGCCTGGTGGCCGGAACCGTACCTTGCGAGGCGATGGGTCTGGTGAGGACGACGAAGACGATAGCACAACTATGGTAGGTCGAAGAGCATGTGCTGAGACAGGAGATTCCTGCGTGACTGGCTCAACATGTGGGCCGAGTGCCGGCGGGAAACTGGGTGCAGCTTGACTGGGTTTGCGTAAGGTATAAGGCGGCGAAGTGACGGCGAAGACAACGCGAGGCTCGGGACTTGGCGGTTGCTGTGACGGCGGATCAGAGCCGGTTGCTGACAGCACACGTGGCGCGGGAGAATAGTAGTCGCCCTCAGAAGCTGGAGCGGAAGGAGCGGCGGTACTGTCATCATCATGTGACATGGTAGCCATGGATGGGAATTTGACATCCTCGGAAGGAGGATTGGGGCTGCTTCCCGTCTTGTCCGCGGTCGATGTCTCTGCTTTGGTGCGGCGGCCGACCGGGCTTGTTGGGGCCGTGTCGCTTGTGTCATCTGGGCGCCCAGAGAATTGGACGATATCGAAGATCTCTTGCGAGTCGCTAATCTGTGTGAGGTTGGGGAGCAAGCCACTGCCTGATGGTGGTGACGAGAGGGGGTCGGATTCAAAAACATTCAGGACGTCGCGTACAGCTCTATCTCTGGGTGCATGTTTCGGTAGAGGGCTTTCTTGTTCGGGGGAGCTCAGAGGTTCCGTGGGTTTCGCAGCCACGACCTTTTTGAACAAGATCGAGGCGAGATCGGAGTTTGCCCCACGCTTGCGTCCCCGAGGCTCTTCCAGTGCCGTAGACCTGGGCAGAGCCTTCTCCGCCTTCTCCACCTTCTCAAGGGTCGCTTCGGGAACCAAGGGCGAGGAAGGTAAAGAATAGCTGGATGGCATACGCGGCTGGGGCTTCCTGGACACGCGCTTCTTGGGCGACGGGAGCTTCTTGGTCTCTTCCTCGACAATGGCCTCGTTGGCAATTGACCGCTTAGGCTTTCCTCGCTTGCGCGCTTGGGGTCGAGGGGCAGGTGGCACCCGGCCCGCCGGCTTGGAACTCGGAAGATATTCTGAGCACTGTCCTGACGACTCATCTCTGTCTGTGCTTTCTCTCCCCCCAGCGATCAAGGCGTCAGGGCCCTGGAGCGTCCCGCAATCTGGTGTCGGCGACCGGGGTGGCATTCTGGCAAGCGCGTTTTGCCGCCGCCAGTCATTACAGACTGGTGCTGGAGGGTCTTCTGTAGGAGCTGTCGTCTGTTCAGGATGTGTGAGAAAAGGGGCTTAGTAGAGGCTGGGGCGAGATCGTGTTGGAACCCAAGATTTTTGTGGGAGATGGAGATGGATTTTTCGGACGCTTGGTCGCTGAGGAAGGAACGCTTGCGTTTGGGACGGGAGCCTAGATCTGGTTGTGCACGGCGTGAGCTGTGTCGGAGGGAAGGCACGAAACAGCCTTGGGCGTCGATGAAGCACGTGTGGTGTTCATGGCTAGCAGTCATTGAACATGTTTGCAGCACACGGGACTTCGCAAGTTAAAGCAAAGGGAATTGGGTGTCGCCATATTGATTATTATCAAATATACGTACCCAAAGGAACCTGCAACATCAAGGACGGAAGGAGACCTAACAAGAATAATGCGAGGGCCGCGCGTGTGAAGAGGTCAGGACCCACGGTGCCTTGATGTCGTATATTCGGACAGATGCTGTGTTATCTTATGGTGATCGTCTTCCCTGCCCCACCAAACATATCGACAGAAGCAGGTTGACCGGGGCGAACACCCGGCGGGAGCATGTCGAGGTAGCCATCGCTAAAGTCCCCGCTGTAATAAAGCTCCTCATTCGAGCAGGTGAGCACATGCCCGAGGCGTCGATAAATTCCAGCCGCCTCATCCCCTATCAACTCCAACAAAAGTCCTCTGACTTCGAGCGGCGGGTATGGTCCTTTCGTGTGCTCAGGCGCATCCCCGACGCCAAAAATGGGTGCAAAGAATAATGGCCCAGCAGGATCAGCCGCGTCGGCCGAATCAAACTGCACCACCGAATTCTTCTGCATGGTGGCACCTGTGAGGATGGGCGAAGGCCCCGCCTCCAGCTGGACGGCGTTGAGGATGCAGCGGAGGCGCAGGCTCCCGTGCTGGCAGCTGCTGTTCTCTTCGGGTATGTCCATGTCAACGCCGACAATCTGAGCGAGCAGCTGGGTATCATATCCTTCGTCGTGGTAGTGTTGCAGCTGGGAGGTGATGACTGGCCCGTCTACGCTCATCCAGGACCACGAGGGAGCAAATCGATTTCTGGTAGGAATGTCCACCTGGGAGTGCTCGGCTCTCCAGCAAAGCTGTATCTCCATCTGAAACCTCCACAAACCCACACAGGGGCCGCCGTTAGCTCCGAGCACGCTCTGTAGCGATTCCACGACGCCCGAAAGGGCGAGGAGCTTGTCCGACGTGTGCGAGAGTCGGCACCGTGAGTATGATTCCACGATTCTGGACCACTGCCCCGGCGCCTGGTCTTTCTCGGGGGAGGAGACCAGGATGCTCGAATAGCGCTTGGGTCCGATGCCGGAAGACTCTACCTGCGGTAGAGCCCGGGCGCCCGAGGGGACAAACTCGGGCGCGGTGGACTCGGCGCAGTCCCATATGACCTGGTCGTCGGTAAAGTGCACGAGGCGAGGCGAGAGATATCGCTCTTGCAGAACCCAGCCACGCTCATTGAGCGGCGCGTGATCGATCACATCTTTCCAGTGCCAGCGGGAGTCTACGGCAGCCTCTACAGCGACAAACATGCCGTCCAGGGCGCCGTTGGAAATGCGGAATGGCCCTGAAGACAGGTTCTCGGGCGAGCGAGTGACGAACATGCCGGCGTGGCTGTCGACAGCCCGCGTGGCGGCGAGGGTCAGGACGCTCTGCCGGTAGACGTTAAGCATAGTCTTGATCTCGGTTATCTTGTCGGCATCGGAATCCTGGAGGATACACAGAGAGTCGATCCATATGTAGTTGATGCCGAGGGCTTGCGCAGCATGTATGGCATCTTGGAAATTGGCGGGCAGGGATGTAAGTGCGATGCCGTTCTTGAGCTCCTCCAGGTTTTTGGTTGTGCACTGCTTGACATCGGCGCGCCCGCCCCAACAGTGGCTCAATGTCGCATACGGGCCTCTGGGTGGCGTGTCCCGTGTGATGACCAGCCTCGCCTGGGAATGCTCGACTTGGATGAGGCGCGTTGGGTACCAAGGCGGTTGAGTGGTGCCGCCCTGGCAAATTTTGTGACTGGTCAGACAGTTTTGCATGCATTTTTTGACGAACGCAAATGTCTCGGGGGAGTTGGTACTCGTAGATGTCGGCTGGGCAAGAAGCTCGAGTGAACCTAGCAGCGACATGTTTTCTTAGAGATGGGGGCCCATAATCGGAGGGTACTCGTTGAGTTCACAGACCCTGATCATTCACTTGCTCGATGAGCAGTATGATTTCCGACAAGTTCGTCCTCGTCTCAGCATCGTCAACCTTGAAAAATACACAAGGTAACCGGCCTTGGAAAAATCCGACGCTCGCTAGGTTGCTGCTAAGATGAAGGACCAGATCTTCCCTCCCGTGCCAGAGGGTTTGCCTCTTGAGCAAGCGAACCATGGCGTGGCAGGCGACGCAGAACACGCTGCTCTTCTTGATGGCGGCCAAGGTGAGCGACCATTTCGCCGTACAGCGCCATGCGCCATTCTCGCCTTGAATGACGGCGGGCTCGTCAAACACTTGCTTGCAGCAGGAGCACAGCATCGCTTGTGGTATGGATTCCTGTTTACAAATGATGAAGGCAGCGCCGCTACTCCGACACGACCAAACGAGGCGTGGGGACGTAGCTTATCGCTATATACCATTGGTCACATCACGAGAGCGTGCGAAAATATGTGCATGGGGAACTTCCGCACTTTCGCCGACGTTGATCTGAATGGGGTTGAGCGTTGTTTGCACTCGAAAAAAAAAAAAGAAAGAAAAAAAGAAGAAAAAAAGAAGAAAAAAAGAAGAAAAAAAGAAGAAAAAAAGAAAAAAAAAGAAGAAGCGTCGAATAGGATGACCGGGTTTTTGGTGCTAAAGCCGTGGATCACGCTGACATTTCGTTCGCCTTGCTGCCTGGCGTGGAGCTAAGACGATGATGACGCGGGAAGCTTGGAGGGGGTGGGATTGAGCTCGCGCAGGCAAGCTCAAGGCGACCCCCTCCACGCAGAACCAGCAAATCCGAAAGACGCAGATGGGCAGCAAACACACAAACGGACACGGCCTTGGCAAGAACGCGCAGACAGTGCGTTGTGGCACCCTGGTATAGAATCCCGCTCCATCCTAGCTGAGCGTTGAGAGCGAGAGGCTCCAAGCCGAGGCCGGGTGTCCACCTGGGCCACCCGCACGCCTGGCTCCATGCCCGATCGTGGCCAGGCTCGACTCGGTTCGTGGCGGCTCCAGCTCCATCCACGGGGTTGGGCCTTGGCCTAGAACATGCGGCGTGGCCTGGACCCCTGGCATTGGGCCGGCATTCTGGTTGTGCAACCCCGCGTCACCAGCTCAGGCCGAGTTTTGCTCAGCCCTCTTTCGCTGAGGCCCTTGTTCGTACCTCCCATGTCCCGCCCGCAGCCTTCGTCATCCAGACCTGACACGGGGCACGTTCTTGGTCCAAGGAGGGACATCCCTGTCGGCGCGCCTGTCGGGGTGCTTCTTTTTTTTTCTGGATTTTTGTATTACTATTCTTCTCTGCCCCTCCTGCATAGGTATTGATTGTCTTTACTTTATTTTCTCTATTTTGCACCCACCCTCCGTTTGGCGGCGACACAAACGGCATCATTGGCAGCATCGCGATTCCAACCCTTTTGCGATTTCGTTGCGGAACACTACGACTGTGAGATTTTCCTGCGGTCCGTGTCGATTTCACTGCGGCAACTCTCTGCGCTGCGCCACGTAGGGGCTTGCCTGCAAACCCACGAACCTCTTGACGCAGATCACATCCGGCGTTGCGCGGCCACCTCGCCCCTCCAAGCACCTCGGACGCCTCCCCATAACTTGGCAGGTGACCGATACCTAACTCCCGCGGCCTCTTGCCTGGTCGACTCTCCTTCTTGCGACACCTTCAA
>NW_008804549.1:558749-607382 GCF_000145635.1 Gaeumannomyces tritici R3-111a-1 | reverse complement strand
TTTTTTTTTTTCTGGATTTTTGTATTACTATTCTTCTCTGCCCCTCCTGCATAGGTATTGATTGTCTTTACTTTATTTTCTCTATTTTGCACCCACCCTCCGTTTGGCGGCGACACAAACGGCATCATTGGCAGCATCGCGATTCCAACCCTTTTGCGATTTCGTTGCGGAACACTACGACTGTGAGATTTTCCTGCGGTCCGTGTCGATTTCACTGCGGCAACTCTCTGCGCTGCGCCACGTAGGGGCTTGCCTGCAAACCCACGAACCTCTTGACGCAGATCACATCCGGCGTTGCGCGGCCACCTCGCCCCTCCAAGCACCTCGGACGCCTCCCCATAACTTGGCAGGTGACCGATACCTAACTCCCGCGGCCTCTTGCCTGGTCGACTCTCCTTCTTGCGACACCTTCAACTTCCCTTCGTTTTTTCGCCGATAACATCTCCGCCGACGCAATCCCGCCGATCTTACACCCTGCCCGGCCGCCCTTGAATCCTCGCGACACAATCCGCCTCCGGCCGTGCCACCCTCTCAGACTCCTGAGCAATCTCCCCCGCCGACCTCCTCGACCAAAGAATGCCCTCGTTCGGTGGGCGTCTTGGCCGTCACCTTGGTGAAACTGTAAGCAGTTCCTTTGCCTCCAGCCGCAGGACCTGAAGAGGAAGATGAAGGGCAATAGGATCAAAGCCTCGGGGAATGGGGCCACGCCCGCTGCTAGGAAGTCGCCGTCTCGCCCCCCTGCTGTTCGTTTTAGAAAAGGGAACCGCGTGGAGAAGAAGCCCACCAAGTCACAGAAGCCAGTCATCAGGATAAAGTTCAAGATGCGCAAAAACAAGCCTGACAATGCTGAGCAGCTAACTCCATCGAACGGATATCTGAAATGTAAGTACACTACGGGCAGCGGGACATTGGTCTTGATGCAATGTTCGCGCTACTTGTGTCCCGTTTGTGCCTCTGTGGCATGTGATGGTGTTGTTGCACAACTGACTCGTCCTCTGCCGTCGTCAGATCACGGAATAACGGTCTTGTACTCGGACGTCAGTGCGCTCAAGGAGGACTGGCTAAACGATACGGTAAGTTGCTGTCGAGCAGCAGAACATATGGGGAGGGTTTTGGCGTAGAGATGTTCGCTTTGCTAACGCGCATCGCGTCCGCCTAGAACATCGCATTCTGGGAAGAGTAGGTCTCTAGCAGGCTGTTTGCCCACATCCTACGAATGTCCCGGCGTCGTTTGTCGTTCTGACCCGCTTCCGGCGCAGATATATCGAGCATGAGATCCTCCCCAAATACCCACAGGCCCGCATCGCGCTGGTGCGCCCGACCATAGTAGCTCTGATGGTGCAGTCGGCGCGACTAAGGGACATCGAGTCAGCGCTCCCCGACTTCCGAAACGACACGCACATCTTCATCCCGGTCAACGATTCCGTCAACGCCGGCAAAAGGGCAGACTCGGGCAGCCACTGGTCGCTGCTCCTGGTCTCGAGACTGGACGGCGTCGCGTTCCACTACGACTCGATGAACGACCACAACGAGCCGGCGGCGCGCGCGTGCGTTGACCGCCTCTCCCGCGTGCTGCGCCAACCCTTGCGCTTCTACCGCATCGTTGACATGCCGCAGCAGACAAACTCGAGCGACTGCGGCGTCATAGTCTGCATCCTCATGCGGCACCTGCTGGTCAAGAAGCTGCTGAACGCCAACGCCCGGGAGAAGGTGGGCATGGGCCTCACCGGCAAGCAGATCGACACCATCGGGGGGCGCAAGGAGATGCTGCGGACGATAGAGCAGATGCGCAAGGAGGGCGAGCGCCGCCGCAGCACGGGCACCCTGCCGCTGACGATCCGGTCCGGCAACGAGCCGCCGTACATCGACTAATAGGAGAACTTCGCGGCGACGACGACCCGGCTCGAGGCGCGGGATATGTATCCCCCCACTGCCTCGCAAGCCAGGGCTGGCGGGGGTGAGTATCCTGGCCAGGGATGCACAAGTCCCCGCTGGCCCCTCCCCTCCTGCTACCTTGTCACGATCGCACAAGGGATGTGCCTGCCGGATTCCTACCAGCCGTGGCCGGCATCGGAAGTTTCCTCGTGAGGAGTGATGTTCCCTAATGTGATATAACGGTAATGATGCGCTGATTTAATGTCAGATGTGGGGGATGTCAATGTACATCTGCGCTTTATACACGTGAGCTATTGATTCCTGTCTGCGTTCCATTTCTGTCCCTTTTCGGCGTCTGTCTCCGTTTCTCCATTTCTACAGTTCTAGACGGCCTAAGAACAAAAAGCACGGCGTTCTCACAGTGTGGATGCTTCCATATCGGTCTTTTGAGACCAAGGGGCGTTGAAATTGGATGGGCGTCCAGTTTGACATTTGGTGTTTTTTTCCAGCCCTTCACCTGATACTCCCGTAACTTTGTGATAATAAACAAGGCCTCCGTGGACAGAGCTTATTGAGCAAGGCACGCAATGATACAGAGCGAAGCAAGCTCATGGATCATCATAACGAGCTCCACGAGTATCCCACCTTAGAGCCGAACCGTGCAAACCCGGGAGCGGCTCAGACATCAAGTGCAATGCCTTTCTAAATAATCCCAACACTTGGCTGTGCATCTCTGTTTTGATCTAGGCAGGAGTCTAGTCTATGGGTATCATGAAGCCGGTTACAACTGCCCCTGGGGGCCGCAAGTAAGCCGGCGGCGGCGGCAAGAAATCACACCATCCAAGCATCACTGCTCCTTTGGTAGGAACGCAGGGTTCTGCTCCATGGTGCCGGATATGTGCGCCCTCAGCGCCGCCCACCGGTTCGCAGTCGGCGCCGACGCCGCCGGTGCCGCGACCCCACCACCGCCCGCACCGGCCCCATCCGCCGCCTTCCCGTCCAGGCCGGACAGAAAGGCGAGACTGCGGCCGATGTTCTGCGTCTCGGCGCGCACCAGCTTCTCCTTGCGCTTGAGGGCGCCGGGCCGGTGCCTGATGCTCTTGATGCGCACCTTGCCGGGCTGCTGCTGCTGCCGCTGCTGGGGCCCGGCGGCGTCGTCGTCGAGCTCCGGCAGCGCGGCGGCTAGCGAGTCTAGGTCGGCTACGAGCTTCTTGGATGGGCGGCGGCGCTTGGTCACGCCGCCCGAGGCGCCGCTCTTGGACCGGATCTGACCTAGAAAGGTCGACTTCTTGACCAGGCGGCGGTCGCGCTTGGTGTCGGGGAAGAGGGCGCCAGAGGACGAGGATTTTGGTGGTGCGCGGGCGGCGGATGTGGAGGAGGAGGGGGTTTGGGCCTTTGCGAGCTTGGCGCGCATGGTGGTGCGCTTCTTGGGCGCGGTGGGTGCCTGTGTCCGGGACGGGGGGGGTGTTAGTCTGATATTGGGGTGTGGTGTGGGGGAGGGTGATGCGCTACCATTTTGGAATGTTGAGGGTCCTTGGTTCCTATGGATAGCAAAGGCTAAAGGGCTGAGAGCTCTCTTCACGATTGTCGGGTGCAGGTGGGCTGATGGAGGAGATGTGATGACGGACGAGGCCTAAGAAATTTTGGCGGGGAAGACAAATTCTGCCGCTACCAAGATCCTTGATTCAGGAAACCCTGTGAGACGCCAGGCCTAGTCACTCAACCTAGAGGGCGACTTTCTCACAAACAACCTAGCTACCATTTGATTGGAATCCCTAGATCTCTACCCCTGCCACAAGTCGAACCGGGGCTATATCTCATCTCTATCAAGCCTCGAGTCTGTGTGTCGTCGGCGGCGTGAAAAGTGCTAGAGGAGGCCGCGGACCCATAAATCAACCGGGATCTGCTCAGGATCGAGTGGGGCTGATTCCGTCACAGGTAGAGACCCCTGGCTGACGAGTTCGGTCGCTGTCAGCGCAAGTCGCATCACTCTTCCAGCGCGCCCTTGGCGACTATTGGCACCAGGAGGGTTCGTAGAGGACATGCAAACATGGATCCAGCAGCGAATTCCATGACTGCGACGGATCTACGGGCCCAAATAGCCCACTGTGAGGATCAGCTCGCGGCCTTGAAAGCGCGTCTTGCCGAGGTCGAGAGGGCAGACCGGCAGAGCCTCCAAGTTGGGGACGGCACAGGAGAAACACCGGCAGTTGAAGCGCGGACCGGGCCGGCATGGAAGAGGCCCCTCCAAGAGGCCGAGTACGAGCGCTATGGGAGGCAGTTGATACTGCCCACGGTTGGAATTCAAGGTACTAGAGTACCCCTCTGTCACGGAATGTCATCTTTTATCCCAATGTTGAAATATCCTGGGGCTGATGCCTGTCGCGCTCGTGGCCAGGTCAGCTAAGGATAAAGGCATCTGCCGTCCTCGTCGTTGGAGCCGGCGGGCTCGGCTGCCCCGCCGCGGCGTATCTTGCGGGAGCCGGTGTCGGCACCGTCGGCCTGGTGGACGGTGACGTTGTGGAGGCGTCCAACCTGCACAGGCAGATCGCCCACAGCACCTCCCGCATCGGCATGCACAAGGTCGACAGCGCCATTGCCTATCTGAGGGAGTGAGCAGACCCGCATCTCCGTGCATATCGCAATATTCCGTGCTGACCAAGTCGCCCACAGCCTCAACCCCCTCCCAACGTACAACGCCCACCGCGAGCACCTGACGCCGCAAAACGCCGAGGCCATCATGTCGCGCTACGACCTCGTCCTCGACTGCACCGACCACCCGGCGGCGCGCTACCTCGTCTCGGACGCCTGCGTGCTGCTCGGCAAGCCCCTGGTGTCCGCCTCGGCCCTCCGCACCGACGGCCAGCTGATGGTGCTCAACACCCCTCCCGCGCCGCCGGGCGGCAGCGACACCGGCGGAGGACCCTGCTACCGTTGCGTGTTCCCGCGCCCGCCGCCCGCCGACGCCATACTCAGCTGCGGCGAGGGCGGCATCCTGGGCCCCGTCGTCGGCGTCATGGGCGTGCTGCAGGCCCTCGAGGCCCTGCGCATCCTCGCGGCCGGCCGGCACCTCACCGCCGTGGGGCCGCCTCCCGAGCCCGCGGCGTCGCCAACACTGCTGCTCTTCTCGGCGCCCGCGGCCCCGACCTCGCCCGCGGGCTTCCGCAGCGTGCGCATGCGCGGCCGCAGGAGGGACTGCTTCGCGTGCGGCGGGGCGGACTCGACGCTGTCGCTCGAGGGGCTGCGCGCCGGGGCGCTCGACTACGTGCGGTTTTGCGGTGGCAGGCAGGAGGAGGATGTGCGGCTGCTGCTCGCGCCCGGGGAGCGCGTGTCGGCGACCGAGTACCACGCCTTGTTCGCCGCGGCGGGACAGGACGCGCAGGGACGGGGGGCGGCAAAGAGAAGGGATCATCTGCTGCTCGACGTGCGGGAGCGCGAGCACTTTGAGGTTGCGAGCATCGAGGGCGCCGTCAACGTTCCCTTCTCCAAGACGCAGCAGCAGCAGCCGCGCGCCGAGGCCGGCGGTGGCGGTGGCATGCCTGGCTGGCTGCCCGAGGGCCTGGCTGATGACGCGCCGATATTTGTGGTCTGCCGGGTGGGCAACGACTCGCAGACGGTGGCGCGGCAGCTCAAGGACATGGGCCTCGATCGAGGCGGGGAGCGCTTCATCGGTGACATCGAGGGTGGTATGAGGGCTTGGAAGACAGAGGTGGACAACACGCTGCCGTTCACCTGAGCTGTATGCCAGGTTCCTCGTGAACTTTGGGGGCGATGGAGGAATACCAATTATCTCACTGAGCAAGCCTAATTGCCACTTCTCCTCGCCCGCGTTCACAATATCACGAGGCACCATCAACTAGGTGAAGATTTCTTTTTTTTTGATTCCCGAGATTTCCCGCGGTACTGTACACGCTGGGAGATGGTATTTAGGCTATTTGCAGTGCCTTTTGGGCTCTAATGCGAGTCCCTTGTGAAATGATTCGAGTGTCCCACGTTGACCTAATGATAAAAGAAAAGCAAAAGACCATGAGAATTGGTTGTAAAACTCCGTAGCCCATTCGACCGGTACTGGCTGCCCCAAGATACTCGGGGCACTTAGCCCAAGCTACCTAAAGGCGCGCTCGCAGCCAGGGCATCCATAGCACTAGATCGTGAAGTGCAGCAACCCCGTCCTTTTTGATAAGTGATACTGAGACCGAAGTCACATGCGATGGTGGGCTGTGTTCCAGTGTTGCCACTGGGCAGTAGTGACCTGGTGTGTTATAGTTAGCAAGCTGGGAGCAGGGCATAGAGTTGAAAAGCACCAGAGGTTTCTGGCGTGGCCACATGCTTACAGCGGCGGTCATTGTTTTGCCTTGGAGAAGAAGAACACACATCGAATTACTACGAGATGAATGTGGTCCGCTTCTTCCTGAAGGCCCTCTGGTCCTTGAGCCACTGGCGGTAGCCGGCGACGCTCGAGATCTTCTCGCCGTAGAAGTCGGGAACTAGAGGAGAGGTCAGCAATAGTGGGCTTCTGGGGTCTAGGGGAAGTAAGGGACTCCTGGAACATACCCGGGTTGCTGGCCGATGCGCTAGATGGGTCAACACGATTCTTCTTGACGCGGGCGAAGAACTGAACCTCCTTCTGTAGACGCAGGCAAGTTGGCTCCAGTTAGCACCAATATTGTCAGTGGTAAAGGGGCGAGGGGAGGCGCCCAAGGGTCATGACACAGCCAAGAACCACCATGTCAACTCTCCGCGTCTCCCCGCGACATCCCAGTATGCGTAGCCAGTCCGTACCTTGGTCATCACCTTCTTGATACTGCGTTTGAACATGTAGAAGACGGTGGTGCCGATGATGGGGCCGATCAGCCAGCCGAGCGCGGCGAAGCTGAATGTCATGAGGCCGAGCGTGATGAAGGGGTCCAGCGGCAGCTGCGACACGAGCCCGTCGAGCGTGCCCGTGCTCAGGAACATGGCGCCCGCCGTGCCGCCGCCCAGGCACGCGACCGTGCTAAAGACGAGCTGGAGGCGGCGGCGCTGCTTGCGGAGCGTGAAGAAGGTGTTCCAGTCCATCGCCTTGTCGTCCTCGGGGGCCGCCGCGGTGGAGGTGTTGCTGCTGCTGGTCGTCGTCGAGGCGGCGCGCGCGCGGGACAGGAGCGCGGCGGTCGCCGTGATGTGCGGGGAGGGTGCGGGGGAGCAGGCGCCCAGGCTGGCGGTAGCGAGGGGCGATCGGACGGCGCGCGCGAAGAGCAGGGGACGTGGTGATGCGGCGGCGAGCGTCGAGGCCAGGCGGAGGCCGGCACCGGCGGTGGCCATGCGCGGGGGCGCGGCGCGGAGCATGGTTGCCGTCCTGGAAACGAGCATCGTGTGCGGGGGGGAACGGGGACTCGCCAGTCGGGCTGGAGGGGTGTCTGTGGTGTCGGGTCAGATGCGAAGGGACCTGTGATGATGTGTCGATGCCTTGTGTCGACGGCGACGGCGTGGTTTGTGTGCGCTGGTTCGTGATGGTCCGGCGAGGAGGCCTGCCTGCGACGATATCAATGGAGCTTGGCTCTTGCCTGAGATTCCGCTCAGCGTTTCCACGAGCTGCTGGTGGAGCCCATGGAAATCTTGGCTGTGAAACTCTTTCAGGGCTGTCGGCGCTTTGGCCACTATGGGTCGAGTAGCTCCCAGCTAAGAAGCCATGATCAGCGTAACGTCACCGCATGCCCTAGCGCGGCCCAGCCATCCGTCAGGCTCCGCACTGGGGCTTGCAGGCTTGCGTGCTTGAGGAAGGACCCCTGTCCGGTTTCACGCTCGCGCTGCAGGAACACCCGTCGAAGTGCTGTGGAGGAGGACAGTAGCGCAGCTGGTCACAGTGTCGCGGTGCCGCTGTATGAAAATATGGCCTTGTCTAGGGCCACTACACGCTTGATTGCATATGCTATCTATAATGTATACTCTCCATGACCTCCCTGGCTCGTAACCCTGTGGTATTTACAACTTGGCCTTTTTGCGGTAAACATACAGCGCGTCTCCTTTAGCCAACTCATTCCCCTCACCATCCTCAATCACAGCCGATAGAAACACCTTGCGCCCATCAATCTTGTTAATCCGAGCCCTAGCAAGCACAGTAGCAGAGGTAGGAACGGGCTTGATGAATGTCGTGTTGAGATACGCTGTCATGGCCGGGATCATGGGCCAGACGCCCCTGAGCATGTTGAGGACGAGAATGCTGCCCGTTGCTTCGTCTAGAAGTGTGGCAACGATGCCGCCGTGGGCGGTGCCTGGGAAGCCATTGAGACCGCTGCCGAGGCGGATCAGTAATGTAAGCTCCTCAACGGCGTCTTCTGGTGCTGGCGTTTTGTATATGGACAGGTAGCCCGAGACGTTGTCTTTGTTGTTGAGCGTGTGCGCGAACAGCTCGTCCTCTCCGCTCGGCTTGCGGTAGCGGCTGGGTGGCAGCTCAACGGTCAGGGTTGGATCCGTCAGGAGTTTGGCGCACCAGGGCTCCGAGCTGAAAGATGCGATGGACTCTTCCCTTGTCTGGTCGGTGTTTGTGTGGTATGTCTTTTTTGTCCAGGCCATCGTGGCGGTTGGGCGGCGGGTGTATGAGGGAGGCGATGTGCAACAATGTGAGATGTATCGAGTGGCTGCCGCTGGCTTCCGCAACTGCCTCGGCCTGCCATGAATTCGGGGTAGTGGGGCCTGAGACCACGCGATCCGTCGCCCAGCCCAGGGGAAAGCCGAGGGACAGGGGAGGATCTGTGATCTACCAAGAAAATGAGCGAGATGTCTTGACATGAGGAAGTATTTATAAGGGTAGTGGAATTACACAGTGGCAAGCTCAGAGAATCATTTAAAAAGAGAGAAACACAAACCTGGGCATGGCTTGAGGAGATGCACGGCTCCCACAGCTCTAACTCTAGCTCAAGCTCCACCCCTCCTCAACTGAGCAGCGCGGGCAGGCAGGGGTGTTTACGCCATGTTAAACCGTATCTGCCAGGCGGTCAGGTCCCAGCGGCGCGACCAAAACCCATGCGCGCGTGTTGTCTGTGCTCGCCATGGCACCTTCCTCGTCGGCGAATTCACACCACCAGGCCAAGAATCGAGGTCTTCGCTCCCGCCTCAGCCTCCCCGCGGCAGTGGTCACGATCCGGGACTCGTCGAACGGCTATCACTCTCTTCACCCACTACCGTACCTGCTGCCTGCTGCTACCTGGGGCTCGCATTCACGGCGCGAGGACCGATAGCCTAGCCTTGAAAGCTTCGTTCCCTTCGCTGACAGCCTCAAGAAGAGTGAGCAAGGACACAATGGGTGACGGCCGGCCGACGAAGCGTGCTAAACGCCACGGCGCGACCGGCACCACGCCCAAAGATCCCACCCTCCCAAGCATCACGATTCCAATTCCAATCACGAACCGCCCACCTCCGTCACACTACCCCACCTACGTTCCCGGCTCTGGACCTCCGTCGAGCAAGATCCGTCTGCAGCCCGAGACAGACGACACTACGAGCTACATCATCGACAAGCTCGTGCTTCCCGCCGGCCCTCTTCCCGACTCCAAGGCTCAGCGCCGCTACTATTACCTCGTTGGCTGGACTGATATACCGGCCGCGCGTGTCGCGATTGACTGTTCGAAGGCCCAGGAATACCTTACACCCAGGTGCATCGAGGACTGGGAGTTCGAGGACTGTCTTAGGCGCGAGCGTGAGCAGCAGGAGGCGGCATTCGAGGCTATCAAAAATGCGCCCGTTCGGAAGAAGGCGGGCCGCCCACTCAAGAATCGCATCCTGGCCGACGCCGACGAGGTTCAGGCCGAAGAGCAGGCCCTGCGGTCCAGCCAGCCCTCCCTCAGCGGACCTTCGCTGTCCACGCCGCAAAAGACCCGCGCGACGGGCCTTATTCCAGGCGACGTCGAAAGCGAGGAGCATGACAACCTAAACATCGATCTCGACTCAGATGGCGAGCCTATCGAGTTTTACGATGCAGAGGACATGGCCGCTGAGGATAGTATGGATATCGACGAAGTCGAGGACGAAGATGATGATGACATGCTTCAGAAAGTTCTTCTAGAGCAAGCTCGGAGGAATGCTCGGGCTGAGGAGCTGGACGACGATTACGACGAGCTAGCGGCTGGAAGGACCATTGTCCGGCTCGACGACGCGCCTGTGAGCCAGTATCTCCCAGGGCGGATCGCCAAGTCCAAGCTTGCCAACGCATATGCGCCCTTGTCAAACCCTGCGAGCGTGGCACCATCTCTGCCGGCTAACGCTGCCTCTACTAAGAAGAAGGGTAGTGGAACAGACCGAGGCCCCGGCAGGTGGCCCAAGGGAACCAAGGCTAGCGACTACGGCGGCACTGGCGTTCCCAGTCTGGCTCGCCCAGAGGTCGCTGCGCGCGTCGGAGCTCGCCAGCGGCGTGAGCCGGCCGTTGCGTCCTCCTCCTCATCAGCCGCTGTCCTGCCGCCGATGTGGTATGTCTCTAATGATGACGACGACGACGACGCGCACTCAGCCGCTGCTCCAGAGCGGTCACCCTCGCCGGAGTACACTGGCAAAGGCAAGCAAGCCATTTACACCTTCAAAGGAAAGGAGCCCGTCTACACCTTCATGGGAAAGGAGCCCGTCTACGTGGCCAAGGGCAAGGAACCTATCCATACAGACAAGAGCAAGGAACCTGTCCATCCAGACAAGGGCCAGGAACCCGTCTATTCGGACAAGGCCAAAGGCAAAGAGTCTGTTTGGCCTATCTTCCAGACCCAAGTCCAGCGCCCCAGATCCGTTTCCACTGCGCCTTTCGGCACCAAAAATGACACGTCGAACAACGCCGAGGGTGGTACTGATTCTGTTGTCGCTTTTCAGGCGACTGAGGCTACCCCCGCCCAAACCGTCGACGGACAGCCCCTGTATGAGGTCGAGCAGCTTGAGGGAGTCAAGATCGAGATAATTGACGGAGCCGCCGTGTACTTCTTCCTGGTTCGTTGGAAAGGCGACTGGTCTGACGACATCAACCCATCCTGGGAGCCACAGGAGAACTTGGATTCGCGCCTGGTCAGGCGATTCCTCAAGGCACATAAGAAGGCTGCGCAGGAAGAGTCGGCCAGGATGATGATGCCGCCGCCGCCGCCGCCCCGCATCACCGCGGCCAAGCCTATGAAGCCAGCTAACCGCCAGGTCGCTGAACCAGACATCATCCCCGTCCTTGACGAGGCCGGCAATGGCGCCACAGCTCCCAACATCGCGTCTAGGAGTATCATTTCGCAGACCAGTCGCCTTACGCACCCTGTAATCAAGCCTCCTCAAACTCCGTCCCAGCGACGGGCTACCGGTTCAAGCTCTTTTACGATCGCAAGCCCATCCGCCCAAGACGACGAGGAAGATTTTGACATGGAGGACGCCGACGGCGATAAGGACGAAGCCAAGGAGCTGCGCCGTATGGGTTTGGCTAACGGGTGCGCTTACTGTCCTTCCACGACCCCCTTTCCTAAACCACTACATCCATCTTTTCAGCCGCTAATTCGGATGATTCTATTTTCAGCTCCTATCAGCCCCCGATGGGAGTCCACCTTCCGAAGCCTGTTCTCCCCAAGAGTGTCCGCGATTCGCTCCCTCGCGCGCTTCCGCGTTCTTCGCGAAAGTAAAGCAAGCATGGCAACCGTCTGCGCTGCACTGCAGTGCCCAAGGGGCTGCTCCCCAATGCTTTGCTCCTCCAGTCGGGCTGGATCGAGGTGATCCAACTTTTGATCCCCAAGGGCGTTTCTTTTTTTGTTATTTATTTTGTCCAGAAAAGCCTCCCATGTCGTATAAGCAAGCTGCTTCTATGCCCAGCAGCCACGCATATCTCTTGTCTGTGTAGTCATTGCCCTCGAGATGGTCACTGCCCATTCTACCAGGGCACACCACATACCCGTACGCATCGTGAGGCGGACATGCCTGCTTTCTCAAGGGCTTCTCTTTACCATGTTTTGTCCTGTAGTTTTAGCGAGCATAGCATGGCGTTTTGGGGAGGCCTCCCTGGTGGTGTTTTCTTTTCGGGAGGCGTCCATGAGGACATTGTCCTCTATTTATGGGACCAGGGGGGGTTTTGCGTCTGGGTGGGACCCAGACGCCTACGTTTTCGGACTGGCTTCGGGCAGCTTTCCTTGTAGAGATAGAAGACTGGTAACAGTCGCTGTTAATATAAACATAAAATGTAACAAAAGCCACCAGGCTCTACGTGCATGCCATTAACTCGGTTTGTAACACTGCTTGTTTGCTGATTGGAATGCTTCTCTGCCCACAGCTCTGCCCTTTTTCGCGTCGCAGCGATGTCGACAAGAGCCTACCTGATCGATGGCTTGGTCAATCACGGTCGTCCAACGGCCAATCCATTGGCCAGCCGCTTACCTCGATTCAACCCGATGACATGAGATTTTAAACCCCGGGCACGTTCAGGTCCCGCACAATGAAGCCGAACTGGGCCCGCGTCTAGTCCGCGATTCCGCCGTAGCTCGTCTCGAACGTCAAGCGTATGGCCCCGGCCAAGCCCACGATGTAGCAGGGTGGGACCGGGAAGGGAAGGTCTGTCGCCGGCAGCCGAAGCCTCGACGCAGTGCTTGCGCGCCTGGTCCGCGACGGCGGCAGATAAGTAAGGCAGCATCGAGGTCATGTGAGCGAAAAGGATTGCCACTACTTCCAGATCAAACAGCGACACTATCACCTGCGGTGCCCTCGGGTCCTCACGCGTGTAGCCGCCGACCAGCTTGGCCAGCGAGGAGGGGAAGGCGCCCTTGGCCTTATTGCTGGTCCCCGTTCTGGGATGTCTCGAAGATTCTGGGTAGGCCGAGCGGCTTCGCCTGGTTGATAGTGGTGGCAAAGGTAGCCATGGGGTCGACCATGAAGCTTCCTGTCGGCGACTGGTCCTCAATCAGCTCACGCGGGATGGCGAGCGCCTTGGGCAGCGCGGCCTCAGGCACCTTGGAGCTTCAGTCGCGAGCTGTGACATGAAGGGCCGCCCACGGCGCTTGTGAGGTCCTCTTGCGGAAGCCATTCCGTTCATCATCCAAGGATCCGTTTGCTACGCGGGATGATAATACCCCGTCGTACAACACGGTGCCCGCTGCGTTTTCTAAGAAAATTGGTTGCAGATGGTGTGTTTCCACGTCTCCCTGGGAATATCCGTGTCGACCGCGGCCCAGATTATGGATACCCAGTTAGCCTAGGCGCGGGAAGGTGATGGCCACGCGCTCCGACAAAGGGAGAATAGATCTGACTATATTATCTTAGCATTGGGGAATAGGGTTGGCCCCGCATCCGCCTCCCGCCACTGGAGTGTTTTCTGATTTCTCTCCCTCTTCTATTTCTTCTTTTCTTTTTTTCCTCATTTCCCCACCCCCCGTCGTTCGTATGCTCGTCCACAACCCCCTGCTTCTCACTCATCTTCTCCTTCCTCCTCGGCTTTTGCTGGCTCGAGCTCTCGTTATTCGTATCCTCAGCCCTGCGATGCTTGCTGCTGTCGGAACGCTTGGGGTAGCAGCAGGCTCTTTTAGGCCACTCAGCTCGTACAACTCAGCGCGGCCCGGTCTGGCGGGCTTAAAATGCTGTACGTCACATAAAATGCCAATGGATGCACAGTGTTAATGCTCCCAGGTCTCCTTCCAGACGAACACACCCTCCTCATACAGACCTGTTATAATCCCCAGGCCTTTGTCGACATCCCTGACAGCGGTGCTGCTCGATCCGAACCCGTCGTGTGCGACGTACATGTGCCTCAGCCCTGCTTCCTCCGTCCACTCGCTGACCCAGCTGGGCGCAGTGATTTTCCTGCCGCTGCAGCCGGCGGCTTCGGCGTCCCCTGATCCGTGCAGAGCGTCCATGCAGACGCGGCGCGCTTCCTTCACCTTTCCCAGGGCGCCCGGGTGCGGGTGGCCTGCAATAAGGAGCACGCCGCGCTTGTCAACGGAGATGTTATCGGGGAAGAAGGGCACCGGCACCTTGCCAAGCAAGCGGAGTATTTCCGGACTGCTGCTGCCATCAGCAAGCTTGGGACCGATCTCGTACAGGTAGACGGCGAGATGGCTCGTGGCGGCCACGGCCAACGTGGTACTGTTCAAGAGGGCCATGCCGTTGGGAAATGGGAGCCTGGCAACCTTGTGGGCCTCAAGCACGGGATCTGCCTGGGAGGTCGGCTCCAGAGCTTGGTCGTCCAGCTTGAGATAGATGACGCAGGCGAGCGGAGGGGCCAGGTATGTCTCCAGAGAGGACAGCCAGGGATGGGCTCCCACGGGGAAGAGGTGGTCGTTGGTGACATACAGCTCGTTCTTCGACACGACGGCTATCGAGTTGGGCGAGCTGAGCAAGGGGTGCGTGATCGTTCGGATGTGTCTAGCGACTGGCTGAGTGGCATCTAGGTCGAGCCCGAAGATCTCGAGGCGCGAGCCGTGTCTGTGATGGTTGGCCACAAAAAGCCTGTTGCTCGGAGCGTGGTACTCGATCCCGAGAGGGTGGAAATCGCCCTCGCTTTCCTCCCCACCATATCCGACCAGCTGGATCTTCTGCAGGGCATCGTGCTCGCCGGCGTCCTCGTATCGATACAAGAACAACTCCCCGTTGGGCACTAGGTCACGCTTCTCGGCAAAGGCGCCCATGACTGTGTTCCAGCCGTCCCTGCCCCTATCACAGCTCAGGATGGCGGCGTGGGCGTGGGCGTGCTCGAGCAGGACCGCGTCCTCGCAATTGCGGACCTCGTGTTGCAGCCTCACGCTGCCGTTCCCGAAGGCGGCGACAGACGGCAGGCCGCTGTACGGCGGCCCGTGGTTGACCATTGCGGCCAGAGCTGACCGCCTTGTCCAGACATACTGCAGGACGAGCCCTAGTAGAAGGGCGAGCTGACGCGATGCTTGTTTGAGCTGGATAGCGTTCGAAGAGATGGATGACTGGGACACTTACGATGCTGGCCCTGCCGGCCATTTTGATGTCGATGGCTGGTGGGAGATGGCGGCGGGAACAAACAGGACGGTGGGGGCAGCGAAGGTTTGGGCCTCAGCTAAGCGGAGAAAAAAAAGCCAAATAGGATTTTCTCAAGCGAGCCACCGGAGGGCAGACGCTTAATATGGATGAGGATGGCAATGTTGTGGACGTTCGCTAAAGAAGCGTTGGGTAAGGTTGCTGAGGATGCATGGTTTTTTGCTCCTGGGCGTCGTTCGCACGGGCTAAGTTGGGCCCTAAATAGCGTTAGGCGGACGCACATTCACTCCACTCCATTGCATCAATGCTGGTCACGTCCACTCAATATCAATGAGATCAATGACAGTAGCCATGGCGATTACTGAACACGCTGCCATCCGTAAGAATCTGAGCCAAGGCGGCTTCCCGGCACCTGCTCGTACCAGAACCGACAGTCATTGGTGGCGCCCCTGCCCGACATGGCGGCGCAGCTACTCTTGCTCCGCCTGGAGCGAAGCCAGATCAATCTCGGCTTCCCGCCGGCGGCAGATCAGCTTGGCCTCGTGGTTTATCATCGGATCCGTGCCCAAGTAGATGGGCTCTAGCGTCGTGCCCGGCGCGAGCTTCCAGTCGTAGTTCATGATCATGAAGCAGAGTATCATCTTGATCTCGTTGGCGGCGAAAAAGCGGCCGGGGCACATGTACTTGCCGTAGCCAAACGTGATATGATCCGACGCGCTGGAAACGAGCTGGGCCCGGTGCTCGCCGCCGGGCTCGTTCTGGCGGATGTCAAGGAACCGGCGAATGTTGAACTTTTCCGGGTTTTTGTATCTTTCGGCGTCCCAGAGGTTCGTAGCGTCCACAGCGACAAGCTCGCCCTTAGATAGTAGGGTCCCATCTTCCAACGTGACGTCTTCCATCACAGATCGGATCATGTTTGCTACATTTGGTTTATTTCAGTTAGCATCCATGCCATTTGCGTGTTAAACCGTCATCTCGTTGATGAGAGGCGAGCCCACGACAAAAAGTACAACAAGTGCTGGCGGGCGGGCGAGAGGAAGAGAGGGTGAGGAAGAAAGAGTGAGGAAGAGTGACAATGAGGTAGGGGCTTACCCAAGAACAAGGGCTTGGTCCTTTGCGCCTCCCTCACGGCGCTATCGAGAAGCTTCAGCTGAAACAAAGACGTTTTCTTCCACCCCCTGACCGGCAGAACATCGATCATTTCCTGCCGAAGGGCCTCGATGCTTTCCGGCTCCGAAGCCAAATGCAACATCGTTTGGGTGACCAGATCCGAAGTTGTGTGGATGGCAGCGAACGAGAGTAAAAGCTGCAGGTCTGTCGGGTTAAAGGCGGCGCCGTCGGCCTCCTGCTCGCCCCACTCGATAGAGTCGTTGTACACCGGCACCGGCCGGCCGCTGGCCAGACACTCCTTTCGCTCCTTTGCGCGCTGCTGGACGAGTCCGTCGACGATTACCTTGGCCTGAAAGTAGCGCGAGCGCATCTCCCTAACTGTAGGATCGATCAGGTGCGCGAAAGGCCGGAGAAGTTTCGGGAATACTCGAATGCCTGACATGCCCATCATCAGGTGCGAGGCAAAATTCTTTGTGATGTCCAGCCATTCGAGGTTGCGGCAGAGGCCGGGCCCGAGGAAGATGCGTGAGGAGACTCGGGCGACAACATCGAGCAAGCCCGGGTAGATTGTCACCTCAGCCCAATCTTTAGCTCCGGCAGTTAGTGGCCGCTGGGGCTCATCACGGTGAGGGCAAGTTCGAAGTCAAGATATCCTACCGTTATTCTCCCCAAAAACCTTCGACATCGCAAATTTCGTTTCCTGGGCGAGAGGGCTTGTGACGGTGGCTAAGGGACGAGTTGGATGCAGCTTGCGTTAACATCAATCTGGCCGTGCACGGCCTGCGGCAGGAACTTTTCCATACTTACCAAGCCGCTTCGTTAACCGCTTCGTTACCACTGCCTGAACAATTCCTCGCGGGTGGTTTAACATGGTTAAAGCACCAAAGCCGGCTATGTCGATGGGGCATATCTGAGGAAATTTTCACATGGGGGAGTTAGCCTGGGAGTTGACGTCGTATTTACCACCCCTGGGAATGGTTGGTCTTATAACGATATTAGGCTTATTGCTTACATCGCTAAATTGTGCCCTGAAGTTGAGCTTTTCCGGCGGTATGCTCTTCACCTCATTCGCCCGATCGCTGGGAAGGATAGTGAATGTGCCGGCGCTGGCAATGACCTTGAACGGCTGTCCGGGATATTGTCGCTTTGCATCGTTGAATATCTTGAGCCCATTTTTCAGGTAGTTCCTCTTCACCTGGGTCTTGGTTTGGAAGAAGCCGGGAGGGTTCATCAAGGGGGCGCGCTTGCCCTTCTTTGCTCGGAAGAGGACGCTCGCGGCAACAGGCACGAGCAGCACGAGGAGCAGGGCCACGATGACGGGGGAGTTGTCGAGCTCGAGGGCGGCCAGGCGGCCCAGCAGTGGGGAGTGGAGCTGGGGCTGCGCACCTACTCCATCAGCAACGATGGAGCTAGACATGGCGAGCACGGTGCGGCGTGCTGTAGAGGAATTTGGGCTTGTTGGGGAGTTGGCTTGTGATAATAGGGCTGCGGTGTGACGAGGCTTTATGTATGGTTCGCGGAGGGAAGAGATGATGACGGAACGACTGCAGTTTGAGGTGCTGGAGCGGCGCTGCAGACAGAATTTTACCCACGACTGAGGACGGATGGAGTCGATCTAGATATATGCCCCCGGACGCCCTCCCATTTCTCGGACGCGGGGCGAGCCGTTTGGCCAGCATGGCGTGTGTCTTTTGTGAGAGTAATATCAGGGCCTTGGGGACTATACAGGCTATTCCCGCGCGCAATTTGGTATTATAACCGAGAACAAGCTTATCTCATCCAATCTTATTGGTTGTGTAGCCCATGTGCCCAGGTGCGCAGTACTGCGGGTGGTCCGCATAAGTGGCCACACTCTCCACACATCCAAAAGGCACATCAAAAGCGAAAACAGAGCCTTCCGTTCCGACTGGCCTTTTACCCGGCCTGCCGAGCTTGCCGTGTTCCCTTGGCGTGGGTTTGAATCTCAAACAGGATCCACACACCCAGTGGTCGTCCATCTGGTGGTGTAGTCAATTACATATCTTGACATCATAAGTCGGAATCGTGTCTCCTCGGACCCATCATCCTGCAGCCGCCGACGGGACGGGGGCATCGGACCCACAGCAAACTCAGGCCTACGGCTGCCCACCACCGCCAACCATAGCCATGACTGTGGCCCAAGATTCAGCCCGGACAAGGACATTCCCCCCAGCCGGGCAAGATCATCCTCTCAACGGCGCGCGAATATCGGTCTCGGTGGGCAACCTGCCAAGCAGAACCCCGCGCCCATCTTCTTGGCCTCGCGCTCCAAACCATGATGTGCGGCGCTGTTCAGTGCTACTCTCTTATCGTCGGGCCGATGCGCATCTCCACAAGCTGGTTTACGCTTAATGACCGCACCCCCGCGTGCAGCCAGCTCTGGGCCTCCACTCGCCTGAGAGTCAAAGCCGGGCAGGTGGCAAGGGGCCGAAACTGCCGTCGTACCAGGCCCAGGCCCAGGCCGAAAGGCTGTGTGAGCAGGCTGAGAAGGAGCTTGAAGAACATGCAGGACAGAAGCAGTGAAGGTGTTGCTAGTGATTATGTTCTTGGGTTTGCCGTCGTTTTGGGTAATTATTTATCATATAAAGGTAATTATGGTCCTACTGCCCCAAAAATCACAAGCACACTTCCGTATTTGCTTAGTTCTGGCCACCACTCGCAAAGCGGACAGATATGTAGCCAAGGCGATCTCTAGCCACGGGCTTTAGATTTTAAAGCAATAATTTCATTCGACTGCAATACTATGGGAGCGCACGTTTCGTGAGCCTCCAAATGGCCCAAACGCACCAACTGTTGAGTTTCCTATTCTAGCTGACGCAAGTTTCAGCGATATCGGAAGTATTTCCCCAGTTGTCTGCTTCATCGACATAGTGATAAGACGACGGCTATAAGCACCCTGTCTGTGGTAGAAGATTTTACGCGATGATGATTGCCTTTTCTAGGTACCAAAAATACCCCTCCGTCTTTCACGCCAGGCTTCAGGTAGGTGTTTATAATTGTATCACCCTACCCTTACCCCACTAGATACAAATGAGAAGCCCTTACTCTCGCCACACTAATTGTACACAACAGTTATCGCCGGATTGTCATCATCTATTTACAGCTGTTCGAAGGTGTGGCAGAGCGGCCCTTTCTCCCACCCAATCTTGTGTTTGATCACATAATCGTGTACGACCTCCTGCAATTACGCAGACGGAGGACTTCCTCCTTGTCGCGCAGAAAGTTCTTCGCGTATGTGGCGCTGTAGCAGAATGCTTTAGTAGCAAGACTTTTTCAGCGGTGATAGGAGGGAGCGGCGCTGCCCATCTGGACCAAGGCTCGAATGCCAGGGTGTAGGACACATCAAGCTTATTGGATACCAGATCCTTCTTTTTCTCATTTAGTTTCTGTTCAGGCAGAAGGGATAGGCACGGTGTGAGGCTATTCCGGTTGGTTTGCTCTAAGGAGGAAAGGATCTAAAGTGCAGGGCCCCTTAGGGACCTCTGCCCTTTATATACACATGACTCACCTGTCCTCCTTGCTTACTAAGCTTCCCTCCTGATGCCTAGAAGCGTCATATGCTCCTAGGCAGAGGGACCGCTCTTCCGATGCCTCAGGCAGCTGATATCTACGCCTGAGGCCTCCTCCACAGTGTGCACTGTCTCCTTTGTGACAGTTTCGTATTGAAAGATTCGTTTATACTTATTAGCAAGTCTTAACTAATAGGGTAGCCGCACAGCACTGCGCCGCATCGACGTAAAGATGGCTCCTGCATGGAATTTGCGTGGCGCAGTTCAATAAGACCTCTTGGCCTCTGGGGCCGACTGAGCTTGGTCCATCTGACATCTGAGATTGGAGATGAGAAAAACGGGGCAGGCGCGCTTGGCAGGCACATCAAGTGCAGATTCCTTCATTCTTCTTGTATCCGTGCCTTTGATCGTCGTCCTGTTAAGGCTTCGGCTATCTATTGGCGGGAATGGGGCAGTGACCCGGACCGAGGCCCAGGGGACCCAAGGCGTGATGCTAACGGGAGGCCTCAATCCACCATGGCCAGAGGAATTATAGTGTGGGGGCGGGCCTACCCGCTTTCGCCGCCCCCCTAGTCTTTGTGAGTTGCCTACTTCGGCCATGCCGCACCTTTGTCGGTGGATATTCCTATCCCCGTGCAATGCTCAGCCTACGCCGTATTGACAGCGACACGTCTTTGACGCGCGGACGTTCTGGCCTTGCATAGGCTAATGGTGGCGGCGCAGAGACCTTGTAGCTGGCCTTACGGAAGTGGACGCCTGCAGGGCCACCAGCACAGGTTGACGACGGAGACTAATGTCACCGAAGGGTCTAGACTTGGAGTCTACGGGCATGGGCAGAATCCTCCTCCAAGGCAAGACTGACGATGTTCGAGCCAGCGGGGCGGTCGAGTCCTGAAGGTGAGAGGACAGGATCACAGCTTCTTGTTCCGGTCTTGGAGGATGATATCCGGCTATAAAACCACGTCCCCCAAGCCCGTTTACCACCAATGTCTTTCCCTCTTCATCGGCATCAGCATCTTCTCCCTCTACCACAAGCACCACAGAAGCCACAAGCCCTGACAAGCCTCGACAGCTCCAACCGACAAGATGCTCTTCCCGACCGCACTCCTCGTCTCCTCCCTCACCCTCGCCACGGCCTTCAAGGTGCCCGAGGGCCAGGCCAACGGCGTCTACCGCGCCTACTACAACGCCGAGGGCAAGGAGGTGCACGAGCCCCTCACGGCCGACATGCTCGTCATGTCGGAGCCCGAGGGCGAGACGACCATCCTGCAGGCCCCCACCGTGGCGCCCGTGACGCCGCGCCAGGCCGGCAACCCGCTCCTGTCCAAGCGCCGCGACAACATCTACTGCGGCTGCGGCTTCACCCTCAACCCGGGCGACTGCGACGCCGTCGTGGACAACCTCAAGGCGCAGCTCGGCGGGCACACGTGGATCTCGCCGCGCATGTCGTACTACTCCATCATGGACCGCTCCGTCGTCGCCTTCGTCTGCAACCTGTCGGGCCGGTCCACCCTCGGCATCTCGGCCAACGCCTACGCCGACTGGCTGGGCGTCATCACGGACGAGTGCGGCAGGTACATTGCCGGCTCCGAGGGCACCCCCGGGTCCTCCGCCCTGGGATACATGCGGGTCACTGGCGACTTCTGCGGCGACGCCCTGTCCTCGCCCTCCCACCACTGCTGAGGTGGCCTGCTTTTGGCCTCTCCCCTTCCACTAGCATGAGGCCGATCTCTGGTGGTGCTGCTCCACCAGCCTTGGGTGCAGATGCTGCGAGTTCTGTCCTGCAGTGACATACAGGTGGCATTGTGCGAGAGTCGGCAGGGTTTCTGGGTATCGAGACCAAACGGTTCTTGTGTGACCTCTCCCAGTAAACTCCAGTTTCGGGTGGTCGAGAGGGAGGAGGACGACGCAACCTGATATGCCTGATAGCAAATAAATCCGAAAACCACTCGTGGTTACGAGACATGAAATGATCATTTGCTTGCTTGTGCCCCTTCACCTAACAGTGTACAATGCTCTGGTATGCTGAGAGCTGCAGGACTGGTGGGCTGCGCGGTCGAGGGCACGATTGAGTCTGCGGTCGAGACGAAGATTTGAGAGAGCGAAGATGCGATAGGTGTAGACGGACGAATAAAGGGACCCGTTTGGGAGAGGCTGGGGCGACGGAGATAGTGTGGTATGGCGGGTGGGCGATGATTGGGGGTCGAGCAGACCGAACGAAAGCCATCATGGGAAGCGTCTCGAAGACTCCTCAATCAGTCTTGGTATCGAGGGCTGTCCATGTCAGGTCTCAGAAAGGACCAATCAAACCAAGTCCAGCGCAATAGGAGGAGTTTTCCCAATGGGTTCCAATTGGGTCACATGACTGACTGCGAAAACGTCATTTGTCGCCGCCATCAGGAAGGAGCTGCCATGGGGATTGATAGCTCGTCTCCATGCCCGACGGTGAACGCGCCACGGTGGCGTCTCTGGAACTGAGCCAATCGAGGCCGATAGCACCAGTAGCCTGGATCTCCAATATATTAGCAATAAGAGACCCGAGTAATTCCCTACTCGATGCAGGCAGAGCATGTTCGGTACCAGCTCCCATTTTTCTCATCCACTGGGGAGGCTCAGGCGGGTTACATGTCCATCGTAAACTTCGCGACCCTTGACGAGCCATGCGGCAGCTATAAATAGGAATGCCCTCCGCCCGACGGACGTCGTAAAGGCTCAGCCACGGTTCGACCATAGGAATGACGGGCAGGGTGGGAAATATTGGCGTGTCTCCGCGCCAAGCCGCCGCATCGGGTAACGGACTGGGCGACGTTGTGGTCTTTTCGTAGCGAGGCAATCTACGCCTCCAAATTGTTCCTGCCGCGGCTAATATCGCAACCAGGGTCGACGCCGGACTGGATGGAGCTTCAGCTCCCAAGAATCTGTCGTCTGGGCCGTTTTGAACCGAGCAGCCGGTTTTGGTCACGTCGTGTTCTTTTTTTGGGAACATCTCACTGTCGTCATAAATGGCTTGCCGATGCCGCCTTCGAAATGATGTCTCCTGGGTGACTTCCTGCCTAGCAGCTTGCCTCTTGCTGGTACCACTGGGAGCAGACGCCGAGCCCGACATTGTCCACCATATCCTTAACTGCATCTCCTTGAGTGTCCTCACCTTGCTGGTGTTGGTCTACCCGTTGCGCTTCACAATGGGCTCCTTTTCCAAGTTCGCCTGCCTCCTGGCAGTGGCGGCAGCCGGCGCAGCTCAGGGCCTCGTCGACCAGAGCACCGCTGCTCCCGCCACGTCTATCGAGCCCATCTCGCCGACAGAGCTCCCCACAAGCGTCCTCGAGCCCATAGGCATTTCGTCTTCCGCTAGCTCATCGACCGGCACATCGATCACCCCCACGGCGACGTCCACCCCCGCGCCGCACACGCCCAGCGCCAACATCACGTCCATCAGCTTCTCGGGCAACGGGTGTCCGCAGGGGACGCACATGCAGGTCACGGGCGACCTGATCTCGGGCCTGCAGTTCACGGTGCCCAACTTCACCGTGGCCAGCCGCTCCGACTTTGACCCGCGGAAGCGGACCGCCAACTGCCAGGCGCACCTGAACATCGGCGTCGGCGAGAAGGGGTGGCAGATCAGCCCGGACCTGATTGGCTACCGCGGCTTCTCGGTGCTGGACAGCAGCGGCACCCGTGTCGACTTTTACGTTACCAGCTATTGGAGCCACGACGCCGCTGTTACCGTGAGCCACTTTAGTCACTCCTCCAGTATTGAGTGGCCGTTCCCCTTGCTGACTGCTGACTACATGTCGTCGGTTACTCAGGAATCTACCAAGACCACCATTTCCAACCCCGATGGGAGGCGGCTTGCCAAGTTCGTCGACACGGCTGTCCGGCACGAGCTCTGGTCGGCGTGCGCCGGCAAGAATGGCGGCTCGGTGGGCCTTCTGAACATTAACTTCCGTGCAAGCGTCGTGAGCACCGACACCGCTGCCCTGGCGTACTTCGGTCCGCTCGAGGTGCTGGGCCGCCCGGAGGCTGAGGTCTCCCAGACCATCACATACAAATTGCGCCAGTGCCAGTCATAAGAAGCACCTGAAGAGGGCAAGTCACGCTGGCGATCTGGACTGTAACGGTGTGCTGCGGCTTGGAGACGTTGGAAAAGGTGGCACCAATAGGTTTGCGATAAAAAGTCATTGTGGGGAGTCCTCCCCTACCTATATCGACAAAAAGAAACCAGCAAACACAAGATGCTGTTTTTTCCTTGACGTCTCGATCGTCACCCATCAGCGCGAGGCGCAAGTGCCTGTTGAAACCTGATCGGCGCCAGTCGCCTTGGCGATCCATGTTCCAGCCACGGCGAGAACTGTCCTTGCGCCGGCTGCTCCTGCGAGGATGGCCATGGGAATCAGCCTTGCAGTCCTTACTCCGGTGGTCATGCTTTTGGCTCCAGTATAGAGGGTACATAAGTGATCTAAGTGGCCTATCCGAAAGGCCGGTTTGACGGTCCGATGCAAATTCTACAAGCTCCCAATGTCCACGGGGTTGTGTCCTCGTCCTCATTCATCATCGCCCTTGCGATCACTCTGCCCTCCTCGCAGTCTTCATCCTTGTAAATGCTCAGTCCGTAAGTCCTAAGAAACTCGAATTCGCTTCCCCATTCCCGCTTCAGCCAAGCCCTCTCCTCTGCCGTGTACGGCGCCAACGGCGCGTCTTCAGCCTTGTCTTTTCACTTGCCGGAATCCGACGCCTCCTGGTTGCTACCAGAACCCGAACCCAAGCGACCAGTCTGTGCTGCCGCCCACCTCTGGCGCTCCGAGTCAGGCCAGAAGACGCTGAGCATATAGGCCACACCTGGCTCAAGCGTTGAAGGGCCAACGACGGGGCCGATAGGAGGGCCGCTAAGCTGAAGAACCAAGGGGGAGGGGCCGAGAAAACACCCGAGCCGTCGGTCATCCTGCGTGCTGATCACCGTCTCGTCGTAGCTCCAGCTGGTCCTGTCATAGTCGCCTGTAAATCCGTCGCCGACGACGTTGCAGATGATTGTAGGCGCGTGGAGCACGTTCCGCAGATGAAGCGTGCCGTGGGATTCGGGGCCGGAACGCTTCGGGAACAGTTTGACTGGGAGGTGGACGTCGCCGATGCCAACAACTTGCAGGCTGCCGTTCAGGATGGTCTGGAACGGCGTGTACGTGGAGAACCAAGCACGGTCGCGTGCGACACTGGAAGAAAGGGTGAGCGTCAGCTTCCTCAAGTCCTAGCAAATCCAACCCACGATTGTTGTTTGATCTTCGCTGCGAATAGGAACCTACTGCACGTTGGAGTCGGTCAGCGCCCAATCTGGGCAGAGCCCTGGTGTTTCGTTCGGATTTGCCATGCCAGGTGCTTGATCCAAATTCGATGGTGCGATTTTGTCGTGAGGGTTCGAGAGTTAAAAGCAGCCCAGCATGAAGTGACAAACCCAAGTTGGTGTCGTTGTGTTTGGCCGCAAGGTGCTTTTCAGGCTTGAGAGGGGTGATCCCAAGAGTAAAGCCCCGTTAGTGGTCGATCTTTCCTCAGGAGATGCTTGAGGAGTCAGAATCTCCGGGCTGAGTTGTGCCTTCCCGAGGTGGCTCGCACCGCGATGCCAGAAGAGGAGGTACGGTGTTCGATTCTAGTATCGGCAGGTGCAAACAACCGGGCTGTTTGTTGACCAGGTCGACCTACCTACCTGTGCATCGGGTGCGCCTTCCAGACGTGCGTGGATAACCTGCAGCCGCGATCCCGAGGAAGGGCACCCCACGTCAATGCGACGATCAACATTCGTCCATGCCTGCCGCACTCTCTGCCGCCCTTTCAGCGCTGTCTCTAGGAAAGCAATAGATAGATACCACGGGTGGTTCGTACCAAATTTGATGCCCGGCCACTCCTTCCCTACTGTAGGACTGATAGGTTTCCGAGGTTGCCTGACTCTATCTCACGAAGCCTACGGAAGCTGGGCGCTCCTTCTGTGCGGGCGATCGCCCCCAATTGTGGGCTGGTGAGGCCAGACCCAATCAATGTTGCGTTGCGTCTGGATGCAAACCAGAAATTGAGGCTCTGTGCTAGCCTGCAGATTCTACAGCCGCTGTAGCGCGAGGACTCAATCGGTGCTCTTGTCAGCCTCTTTAGCGGGATAATTCCATGCGGGTTAAAATGGACCCCTCTTTTGCCGTCGACTAGTTAGCGCCCGCCTTTCCGTGGTTCCGTCCATGCGTCGCCCACTCTTCTATTCATCCATCTAGCTGCCACATGTTTCCGTCTCTTTTTGTGTCCAGGGGCAGAGCGATCTCCTTCAAGCAGTGCGATATCTGGACTCTCGCTCACGGCCATGAGGCCTTCCGACTACTCATTGTCCTTTCTCGACGAGATTGGACCGTCCCCCTCCGACCAAACGGTCGAGGAGACCTGGCGAGATCGCGTTTTCCCACTTCTCAGCCCCGGCACCTTTGAGGCTAACTGGCAAGCAGTCCCCGATCCTTGTGGTTGGTTTTTGGACTCTTCCGGGTCCCGATGTCGCGTCGACCCCAAGCCGCATCATGTGGCGAATTGCCAGGTCGACCTTCAAGCACACGATGGCACGTCGTACCCAGCCACCATTTCGTATGAAGCCGTCGTTTTCGCCAAGGCCGCCTACCTGCGACAAATTTTGCGAGGGGAAGCGCATGTGCACGCCGCTCTGGCGCGCCGGCGATTTGTAGACCAGTATGTGGCGAAACTGCCGGCGGAGTGGAGAGAGGTGATTGTGCATTGTGGTCTTCATCTTTACTCGGACGGGAGAGGCGGGCCGATGGCATCGCCCTCGGCCGATATTTACCAGCCACTCTCCCAACCGCGCAATATCAGGCTCCTAAAGCTCCTGCCAGCCGAGGACTCGGCGTCCATGCTGCAGTGCACGCTCGCCGAATCGGTCTGCTTGCCAGATGTGCAGTACGAGGCCTTGTCCTACGTATGGGGCGAACAGTTGCCCGATACCATGCAGCCCATCCAACTCAACGGCTTTCCCTTTAGTGTGGGGAAGAACCTAGGGGAAGCACTGCGCCAGCTGCGGCCGCAGGCTGGGGACCCAAGGTTGCTATGGATCGACGCGGTTTGCATAGACCAGACAAACCTACAGGAAAGGGCCCAGCAGGTTGCACAAATGGACCACGTTTACCGCACCGCGGCCAACGTTATCGTCTGGCTCGGACTCGAGGCCGACGCAACGGCAGGGGCATTCGACGGCCTTACACATGGGCCCGCATCCGAGGTTCAGGAATTCGACGCCCTGCTGGTGAATGAGGTGACGCTCGAGTTTCCCTTTGTCTCCTCGCGGCCGGGTCAGCCGGGGCCATACGACAGGTATTCCCACAGATTTCCGAGCTCTCCGACGGCCGAGGGAGCGATCGCAATGATTCAACAGGCACTCAGGGAGACGCCAGAGCCGCTGCCAGAAAGCACCCACACGGCTAAGGCTTGCCTGAAGGTTCTTGCGCAGCCGTGGTGGAGAAGGGTTTGGGTGCTGCAGGAGCTCATTTTGGCCAGGAAGGCTACTGTCGAGTACGGGTCGGGCTCGATGCGCTGGCCACTTCTACAATTCATCCTATTCCTTTTTGCCCGGCGGCGCTGGGGCATGGAAGGTTTCTTCATATCCTCCAACGTCCCATCGCTCCGAGAACAGGAAATGGATGTTTTGTTGGAGCTTTCGGCCGAAATCGAAAAGGTGTTTCCTTTCTTCTTCCTGCAACAGAGCTCGGTGCTTGCGAGCAGGATCAAACCCGCCTCTATGGCGGATCTTGTGACGCTTACGCACAAGTTTGAGGCCACGGACGCGCGCGACCAGGTGTATGCACTCGTGGGCCTGCTGCCGACCGAAAGCCGTGAGCGAGTCATTTTTACCCCCAACTACAAGACTGACGCCCGGCGGCTCTGTGTCCGAACTGCGAGGTACTGGCTCGAGAGCACGGGGTCCCTAGAAGTTATTTCAGCCTGGGAAACGGTGCCGAGAGGCTCGGAGGGACATGGCGCGCAGAGGCCCGCACTCCCATCATGGGCGCCAGATTTAATCCGTCCTCACGTCTGGCAGTTTTGCTCTATCCTTATCGGCAGCTTTTCACCGTACAAACCAGTTTGGGAGTATTTGGTTGAGAAGAAGGCGCGGGAGGAGTCCAAATCAGCGTGCGCGAGCGCTCCAGATCAAGGAGCCGCAGCAAAAAATCCGGACTTTAGCACACTGCAACTGTACAACGCGGGTTTCCACCGCCAATCGCCCTACCCGCTAGAGTTCGCCGCCTACGACGAGGTGTTTCTCCCGCGGGGAGTTACGGTCGACTGCATCGTCGAAGTTGGCCCGATGCTAAGCAGTCCCCTTGCCGAGAGCGGGCGGACGTTGTTCCATGAAGGGAGATTGGAAGCAGCCCCGGCCATTGTGAACGAGCTCATGGAAACAATCCAAAGCTGGAAATCGACCGCACGTCTGTCGCAGCCAGGGACCTACCCCTCCACGGGAGAGCCTCTACACGAGGCGTTCTGGCGCACCATCTTCCTCGACCGGTACATCACAAGTGAAAGGGCCATGGACGAGCCTCTGAACCTCGCCCGGTTTGGAAGATGCGAGGGCGAGAATGCTTCCGGGCCCGCCCAATTCGCGGGCAGGTTTCCCCCAACAAACCCTCGACACGAGAGAAACATGGGGCTGGTTCTCGCCATGGATACCTTTTTGCGAGGTCAATTCGTAAAAGTGAACATGTTCTCGTTTTGGATGAGCATGTTCCGGACGTCCAAAGGTTACATTGGAGTCGGGCACCCTGATGCGCAAGCCGGGGACAAGATCGTGGTCCTTCTCGGCTCTCCTGTCCCGCTCATCCTTCGGGATTACCCAGAGGGGCACGTCATCGTTGGACAAAGGTACGCTCGCACACCCCTTGACGATATAGAGGTCCCTGGATACAAACCAGAGGCTTTTGCTAACTTGAATCCGCTTTCAAAACAGTTACGTGCACGGCATCATGGATGGCGAAATCATTACAGCCAAGATGAGCGGAGACAAGGATGTGAAGAAGGAGGAGTTTGAGCAGTTTCGCCTTATATAAGAGGCAGGGCGCTACACAGGGGTGATTGCAGGGGGCTGGGACTGGGCACGGCGCAGGGCTTTCCATATATCTAGAAGCATGCTTTGGCAGTTGCATGTATCTTTGCCTACATCCCTTCTGTTTGCGCAGTCCCTCGTCAAAGACAGGGCGGCCTCTCGTCAGAAACATGTGGTGCCTGGTAAGTCTGCGGCGGTTGGTACTTGACCATCGCGGTAAGTTGTCTGCTTTGGTGGTCAAGCTCCTCGACCCTCCTACGGTCAATGCCCGCCAGGACTTCGTCGTTTGTCGTTGACGACGGGCGCGGCGGCCTCTTGGAATCACAGGCTGGAGGCTCCAAGACTTCGGCTCGGCGGCGAAGATCATCTCCTGGGTTCGTAGAAGAGGCAGCCCCTGCGGCAGCTGTTTCTGCGGCATCGACCACCTGGCCGACGTCGTCCTCGTCGGCATCCACGACCTCGACAAAGGACACCCTTCGCCTATCGAACATACCACTGTCCTCATCGTCGCTGGCTGGAGCTTTCCCCTTCGCGCGCTCCCCGGCCCTCCAGCGGTAAATGCCCGCCAGCCATTCGTCATTCGTCACTGACGACGGCCGCGGCGGCCTGTTGAGCCCCCCAGCCGGCGGCGCCAGGAGGTCGCCTCGGCGGCGAAGAGCATCCCCAGGGCTAGCAGGAGGCGCAGCCCCTGCTGTCCGGTGACGGCTGCTGCTCCCGCCTGGGCGGGGTTCTCCTTCATGGCGCCGCGCCGCTGATTCATCCATCACAGGTGCTCCGTCATCCGGGCCATGAGGCCTGTCTTGGCGGCCGCCGGTTGGGCTCCCGTCTGTAGCATTCGCCTCGCTAGCACAAGCGGCAACAGATACCATCGACAGGTCTGAAGGCAGCGGGACTGGCGAGTACCGCCGTCCGTCATCAGCGCTTGGTTGCTCTTCTCGCTGTTTTCCTATTTTCCGGCTTGTATATGATGGCTTAGTACCCCTTGACACACCCCACGCATTCGCAGCTTCTTCTCTGGTGGCATCGACGGCCTCCTGGGTTTCGGGAGGTGTGGGCGCGCTTGGCCGCTCCCATTTACGGATGCTTTCAATATGGGCGGGCCAGCGGCCCGGTGGCGGTGCAGGCTGATAATCCTTCCGGTAGTCAGGTACCATGTGTGGTGACCTCTCTCGTGCCGCGGATACGTGCCGCAAACGCGAGTACCCAAAGCCAGGAGCATCGCGTACCGTAGGGGGCCGCACAGCTACGGGGTGTTGATAGACGCTGGGATTCCATGGTGTTGGGTTCCAGGGAGTAGGCTGGTTGGGGACGCCCAAGGCGTATTGGAGAGACGACACTATAGCGTTGACGACGTCTAATCTGCCGCGCGCAATTTCTGACATTGGGCCCACCCTCTCTTGTAGCGCCGTCAGCTGGTCGAGGAGCTTCCTCCTCGAGCCCTTGTCGTTGCAGCCAATGTATTGGCAGGCGAGTGTCTCTAGCTGGTCATACCAGTCGCCTTGCTGTGACTGGAGGTCACAGATTGCCCATAGAATCAGGCTGGGGTCTGGATCTCGCAGGGCCAGCAATTTGTAAGCGAGGATCTGAGTTGGAACATCGCCCATCCCCTTGGCCGTCTCGAGCACCAACAACGCCGCTCTGTACCCTGCTTGCGTTATCGGCAGCGGCTCCCAGAGTGGAACTTCTGTTCCAGCCGGTGAATAGACTGGCAGCAAGATAAAACCTGATCCAAAGGAGTATGTCGTCCCTGGATAGTTCAAGTACGCCGGGTTGACTGTGCATGTGTAGGGCACTCTTCGGACTTCTGGGTCGGTCTCACAACCTTCAGCTGCCGCCTCGTAAAGAAGCCATCGTAGATACGCTCGACTTCTCACGGCTTCCGGGTAGTCTTCCATGATGCGCCGCGCTAAAGACGCCGCCAAGGGGCGATGTTTATGCGTCACAGTCAAAACGCCATTCAAAACGGTGATCGGCGGGTTGAGGCACGACTCTACCGCCAGATTCAAGCTCGCGAGGATGGCGGCCTCGGAGTTCTGTGGGCGGGAGCTCAGCGAGCCGGGATCGAAGGGCTGAACTCCCTTGTGGCTGAGCCATGGCATGGCCGGCAGGAGCCAATGCGTCGCTGCGACGAAATCGCAAAGATCCCAAACGCGACCATCATCCATGAGATTGTCCACGATACTACCCCACTGGATCCAACCCACAAGCCTCGACTGCAAGTCGGGATGAAGCCCTTGGTAGCCCAACCGCAAAACCCGGAGAACCAAGACCATTAGTTGGAGCTATTTCATATTCTCGTCCTCGCATTAGCAATGCAATATGGCACGCCGGTCGCCCCGAGGGAGGTAAAGGCAATGGATGAAGTTAAGTCGTTCACCTCGAAATGTTGCGGGGGTGTGTGGAAAGTAAATCCGTCTAGCATTTCTATTGCATCACCGTATGCGCTACTGCGCCCGCCGGTGATGCTTTTCGCGAAGCCCGTTGTGAGCTTCCAACGGAAGCTGAGCAAGAGGCGTGTCCAAGCCCCGTAAGATGCTAGAAGTGTGTGTGGTGGGGTACTGGTTAGAGTGAGGGTGGGAGATTCTGGAGGGACGAGATGAAAAATCACCAGCTTTCGTGAATCCGGGATCGGAAATATATTCCTTGGGTTCCGGGAGCGCCGTAATCGCTTTATAGTCGCCAACGTCGAGCAAAAACTCGGCGTACTTGACGGAGACATACAGGTCGTCAGACGTGTAGGCCTCGAGACTGCAACGAAAGAACTCGTGAGCTGCCCTCACGTCACCAGTACGCCTCAATCGTTCGAAGGTGTCCAACTCGTGGTCGATGTTCGCAGTGATATGAAGCTCGAGGTTGATGGCCACGTTGGCTGGTTCATCTTTTTTTTTTGACGGCGCTGTGTTAGAACATATCTTTCCCGGGCACAATGGCCGGTTGGTCGGCTGCTTACCGGGGTCGCATTTGGAATGGAATCCGGCATTGTCGTAGCTTGGGACTATGACATCGCCGTCGTTGAGGAAACCGGAATCTGCGCTTCGCGAATAGTAGTCGTCAGACTCGGAAGCATCGTCATTATAGCTATCATTTTCGTCATCCCGCCACGAATGGGGACGGGATCTGGCATTATTCTCTGGAGGGGCGCCCGCTGAATAGGAATGCCGCCCGCTGGGGCCAGGCAGCCCGGCGTTGCTGGGCACCAGGTGTCGGGATTGCTGTGGCCCGTGGCTGTACGGATCTCTATTCCACCAGTCGGGCACATGCAGCCGCGGCCCTGTCGCGGATGGGCGCCTCTGCCTGACTTGGACGTTAGGCATGCTGATATGGACGGCGATCGCGAATCGCTCAGGCTGAGGATCTCGTCCGTCTCGGAGCATGAGACAGGGCGGCGATGAGAAATATTTTAAAAAGGGACATGTGAGAATGCCCTACCCTGGCAGCTGGAAAGCCTAGCACACTGGCACTCCGACTGCGCCACCACCATGCACATATGGTGGAACGTTGACTCTGCCTTGCCCACCCGCAGCCTTACCTCAACCCGACATGTCTGGCCATTGGGGGCCTCACTTGTCTACTTGGTAGCCATGAGAACGCGTGCGTCGGGCCGGCTTCTTTTTCCGCAGTGATTTGCTGTATTTTGTATACATGCTAATTTTGCGCAAACTAGACCAGGATTTTGGTGGTTTTTTTTTTCCGTGATCTTGCTTTACTGGAAGGTTCGCTTTACCTCTGTCGCATTGGATTGATGGATCGGTGATATTTCCATTGCAGCTGCGACAGGGGCAGTAGTGTGGTGGCGCGGTAGGTGGGCGATTGAGGCTGGGTCGGCCACATCGAGCTTCGCCCTCCTGTGATTTTCTTCATCTGCATCCGTTATCCGAATTTTTTTCCCCTGCTCACCCCCGTCTCTGGCCCCGATCTTCTAACAGTCCAAACGCCATCTTCCCGATCCCTTGTTCGTTGCCCCGATGGACTGTTCTCCCCCGCCCTCGGCCTCTCTGACTAGCCCGGACAGGACGTGCCCCGAGCTCAAGACGGCGGATTGGGATCGAAAGAGGGGCACGTACAGTTACCACCGATTCGACGACAGGATCCGCGGCCCGGCTTCAGTGGGAGGCGCGGAGTTTGGGAAAGTCCAGGTTGATCTGAAGTGGAACTTTCGCCAGTCGCAATGGGGCTGCATAGACGGCGACAAGCCCGCGGGAATCCTCTATCTTGAAATCGGCTTGCACCAGCAGGTTGACTACAAGCTCGCGTCCATCGTTGTGGAGGTGACGCTGGAGGACATTCCGCCCAAGGATGGCGACAGCGGCCCTGAGGAGGATGTTCCAGTCCAAATGACCGACTGGTTCGGCCCAAAACAAATCCTCGGTCGCGAGCACGTGCAGCATGTCACCAAAGACTCCAAATTCCAGCCAAGCTTGGAGGGATTTGGTTTTGGGATTGGGGGTGTCGGCAAGTCTTCGCAGTCCGAAACTCTCGTTCGGTCGCGCTGGGAGTTCGCCGGACGGCTTAAAAGGCCCAATCGCACCAAGACCCGAACGGTCGGCGGGACGCACTACAAGGTAAGTCATTGTTGCCGTCAACATCGTGCCCAACGAGACTCTGACATGGCACGAATGCCCAGACCCTCCAGTGGACCGTCTCGGAGAATGAACTCGAATCGGCGAGGAACAACACCATGCATGTTGCCTTCACGTTCGAGCACGGCGGCCAGCCCTTCCACATGCACGCCAAAGTGGAGGGGACCTTGAGGAGCAAGCGCGACCGCTTCGTGAACGGCCTACGGAATCTGACGTTTGGGCCCCGGCGTGACCGGCCGGGGGACGTATGGACCACGTATGTCGGCACGTACACTGGCTATCGGATGCCGCTGGACGAGCTGGCCGAGGGCCTGGACCTCGCTATGCAGGAGAGAAACTGGAGGAGCAGGCCGACCGAGGTCCCGGAGCCGCAGCAGGCGACGTTTGAACAGATACAGCCCCCGCCGCATGCTCCTCCTACCACAGAGGCTCTTGCGATCGAGCAAGAACAAGAGGCGGCTAGCGTTTGCGCAGAACAAGGCGAGCCCGGTGTGGCCCCCGCGGCGCACACGAGGTTGTCGCGTCCTGATCCTTTCCTGTATCTGGCTCCGACGCCCGAAAGCGAAAGACAGGACGTCTTGAAGAGGCTTGCAATGGCCGGACAGCCGTTCGCAGCGCCGTCGACGGCCGAGAAAGTGCCCAAGTATCGGCTGGGCATTCCGAGCATGTTCGTGGAGCCGGTCACGTCGACTACCGCTAGCCAACCACCTTCGGAAGTCTCTTCCCTAGCACGCCCGTCTGCCGCATCGACCACCTCCAAAGTCTCGTCGGCAACAACCTTGGTAGATCGCACCGAACAAAGAGCCACTATACGTCGCCTGCCCAGCGTCCCCAAAACACCACCATCCCCACCAGTCCCCGCGCCGGATTTGGTACCGCCGGAGCAAGGCAGAACAGCCTTTGGGATTCTACGGACTGGGTTCGTGGCAATAGTTCGGTTGTATCTGTTTTTTCTAGTCGGTATTCCACTTTGGTGTCTAAGGGCTGGCATCGCGATCGTCGCCGCCGCTGTCATGTTGGTGGGTGGAGTGGAGAGGAGGGCATCACAGGCGCTCGCAAATCACGCTCGGATTTGACATCCTTGTTACATCCAGAATCGGTGCATACTGTTATGAATATTGGGGTTCCACAGATCGAAGTCGACTCACTGGAACGATCGCCTCACTCCGAGGCTGCGAGTGCCAGTGGAGTGGCTGGCCAAGGCTTCGGATATACTCCCAGCACCAAACGTTGACCCGATTGATTTCAAAGCAGATTCTTACGGTGAGTCCGAGCAACGTTGGTTGATCTCACCAGAGCGAGGCCGACGCGAGAATTTGTCAGCGTTGTGGCCCGACTTCATGGAAGATGTCTAACGATAAAAGCAGGCGACATTCACCAGCGAAGGCAACATTACAAGTTTTCTCGGAACAAACCACCAAGGCAGCGCCTCAGCAATCCCCTCCTTCACAATGTCCAAGATCACATTCTACCGCGGCGACGGCTCCGTCGCCATGGCAGGACACCTGCTGCTAGCCTACCTCGGCGCTCCCTACGACTCGGTCCACATGGTCCGCATGGCCCTCGCCAATGTCGACCAGACCAAGGCGGCGAATACCGGCGGCTACGAGGCCGTAGACGGCAGCCTGCCTCACCAAGAATATCGCAAGATCAACCCCACCGGGTTGGTGCCCGCCCTGAGGATCGAGGAGGAGGGACGTTCTACGATAATCACCGAGGTCCCCGCCGTCATCACCTACCTCGCCTCGCTCGCCGACACTGTGCCTCAGGCAACACCATCGTCCGGCCCTGGCCCCAACAGCCTGCTCGGACGCAACGCTGTCGAACGTGCCAAAGTGTACGAGTGGATGGCGTGGCTGGCAGGCACGGTGCACGGGATCGGGCTGGTCGAGATCTGGCGGCCGTACCGGCTCGTCGCCGAAGGGGAGGCCGCCGCGGCCGCTGCACTCAAGAAGCGCGGGATGGAAATTCTGAACGAGGGGTACGCCAGGATCGAACAGCGGATCCGAGAGGGCGATCTTGGCATCGGGGGCGGCAAAGATGGGTACTTCACGGCGGTTGACTTCAACCTCTACGTATTCTGGAGGATTGGCGCCTTGATGCTCAAAGTAGTCAGCGAAGAATCGCACCCGCACTACGCCGGGTTGATGCGCAAGGTCGAGGCGCTGGAGTCGACAAGGAAGGTGTTGGAGGTAGAAGGGAACGGGGCTCTGGCGTTCAAGGAGTGATGTGATGAAGGCGCCGAGAAACAATAGGGCTGAGGAGGGCGCCCGAACGAGACCAGAGGCTAGTAGCATGCAGCCTCTTGTGGGACAGATAAGAAAATGCGACGGTCCATCCAGACAGAACACGTGGAGAGCGCAAGAGGGAAGGTACGCGGCGGCACCTCGATGGGACTGGAGCGGGTGCCTCCGGATGCAGACTGGCCCCATCCTGGCTTCTGCCATGCAGGAGCGTGGGGTTGAGTGGCTGAGTCCGCCGCCACGGCGCTGCGACAGAACCAGGCCACACAAGCCCTGCGCCGGAGGCCCCCAAAGCACGGAACAACGGCACGAAGACGCGGGGGATCGCAGCCCACAAGGGCCGGCAGTGGAGTGGGGAAGTGTATGGGTCTCCAGGGGTCTGAGTTCTGAGCCGAATCCATCCATCTTTGCTCATTCTGACCACTTCCGCATTTGGCACCGTGGCCATCTGAAATAGCCCGGCGGCAGCAGCGATAGGCATCCATTGAGGGGCTTCGGATGAAGTAGCTTTATTATCAAGCCACTTCGTGAAACAAATCTTCTGCAATCCTAACTTATCTAATGTGCCTGCTGAATTAAACTGGCCTGAGATGGTACAGCGAACGCCACGGTCGTGCCATTGGACGCGTCGGGATTCCCTGCATGGAACAATGGCCAGCGCATTCCTGTCAGCTTTCTGGCGGTGAGTCATTTGCCGCCGTCAGTGGCTTCTTTCGGGCTATGCTGGCCTGCAGCCTCCCGGCCCCTACCTAGCTGCCCTGGGGCTGGTTGGTGCATGCCCGTTTCGCGGCTTGTTCAGCTGCACAGACACCAGCCAGGCAACAGCCCCGCTGCCCCGGACGGTGCTGCAGGCAGACCCGGCCGATCCATGCCAGGCGGAGCCCGGAAGAGCGAGAAGACGAAGTCGAGAAGGGGCACTTGGTTGGACTTACAAAAGGGCGGCCTGCGCCCGTGGTATCGGTTTGCTGTCTTTGTCCTCATACTCATCCACTTCCTCGGAGCTTCAACGACTAGACTCCATCATTCTCTCTGCGATTCTTTCTAAAGTTTGATCATTTTCACCAAACCCCAGCCATGGCCCGGACCAAGCAAATAAACCAGGCCCGTGCCAAGGCGGCCAAGAAGAAGTCACAGTCGCAGTCTGCCGCCCCGCGCTGGCGGTCGGCGTCCGGCGAAGAGGAACTGTCTGCCATGCGCCGCGAGGCCGAGCGCCGCAAGCAGATATTTGACGATCGCCGTCGCACCACCGCCAAGTGGAGGGCCAAGATCCCCCAGGTCCGCAAGGTCAACTTTGAGGGCTTCAAGAACCGCCTGCAGCCCGTCGGCGAGCGCGACTATGCCATCGACGTCCTGATGGCCGGCCCCGGCATCCAGTCTCAGATCCGCCGGGAGCAGGGCCGCCGTCGCCGCGAGGACGCCGCCATCCGCCGGCGGAACCTGCTGCTCTTCAAGGGCCTCGAGGAGGACAACCTCGACGAGATCATCGCCGAGAGGCTCAAGGAGGGAAAGGGAGACAAGAAGCAGTCCGAGACCGTTTATGGGCCCGAGTCCGAGATTGCGCGGGTCCGCATCCAGTCTCAGCCCGTCCTGGGCCACCTCACTGCCCTCACCAACGACACGGAGAAGCGGTCCACACCGCGCACGTTCATGAGGCCGTTCCAGACCCTCGTCTACTTCCAGCCCAAGATGCGCGAGATCCTGACCGCGCTCGAGGAGAAGTGGGGCGACTACGAGGACCTCGACGAGCCCGAGACCCCGGAAACTCCTGTCGAGATGGATGCCGATCCCGAGACCATCATCACCGCCGAGGATATTGCTTCCGCCAAGGGCGATGACGCCGAGGAGACGGAAGATGACGTCGAGGTTCCCGACGACGTGTCTCTCAAGTCTGTCGACTCGGACGAAGACGAGGACTTTGAGGGCCTCATGGACAGCCCCGAGGCGCTGGCAGACATGCGCTGCTATGTCGAGTTTGTCGACAAAGAGATCATGCCACTGTACCAGCAATATGATGGCAACACGGCGAGCACGGTCAAGTTCGAGGACCTCTGGTCCCTGTACAGGCCCGGCGACCTCGTCTACATGCCCACGGGCGGCGACCCCGGCGGTCGGTACCACGAGGTCTGGCGCATCTACCGCGTGCGGGTGCCCGACCCCAAGGTGTCCTTCATGGAGACGACGGGCTGGGATTTCTGGGCCGACGACCTGATGCAGTCGGACGACAACACGTTCGAGCTCTCGGCCTACTACATCGACCACGACGGCACCAACCTCGGCGCCGTGCGCAACGTGTTCAAGATCGACTCCTTCGTCGGCGAGCGCGCCATCGAGTCGCTTCAGGTGTACCCGATCCGGTACCGGCACGACCACCAGAAGCTCATCGAGTCGCTCAAGGACCAGGGCCGCAATTTCATGAAGTATCTGCAGGTCGACGAGCGCCACCAGCAGTACAGCGCCTGGACCCTCACGCGTAACCCGCCCAACGAGAACACGCTCATCGACGACGAGATTCTGTTGGACGAGAACTACGACAAGATGTTCCACCCAGAGTTCGTCGAGAGCGACGTCATCGTGGACCTGGCCGAGGCCTACCTCAAGCAGCCCAGCTGGCGGCCGTGCTTCCACAACGTGTCGAACCACGTCTCGGTCGAGTGCGAGGCCGAGTCGGACGAGATGCCGGTCCGGCACTGGGTCGACCGGTCGCGCGGCCTGCTCGCCTACGCGCAGGAGGAGATCGTTCAGAAGAAGGAGGGCATCGAGATGCGGCAGCGGCGCGAGAACCTGGCGCTCGACACCTTCCTGCGCATGCGCGCCGCCGGCTCGCGCACCTTTGAGACCAACCCCAAGGACCTCGAGCTGCGCGAGGAGGACCTGGTGCTGCTGCCCAGGCGCATGTTTGCCTACGCCCTGCGCGAGCGTCAGTTCTGGCCCATCGACCTCAACTTCCTCAAGCCCATCCGCCGCGAGCCAGGCGTGTTTGAGAACCTGAAGATCCAGCGCGACTACAAGGAGGTGGTACGCAGCCTGGTCATGTCACACTTCCAAAAGAAGGCGCTCGAGCGCCGCTACGCCGACGCCTCCCTCGAGGGTCCCGGCCAGGACGTGATCCAGGGCAAGGGCCGCGGGCTGGTGGTGCTGCTACACGGCGTGCCGGGCGTGGGCAAGACGGCGACGGCCGAGGCGGTGGCCATGGAGAACAAGAAGCCGCTCTTCGTTATCACGTGCGGCGACCTGGGCCTGACGCCGAGCGAGGTCGAGAACTCGCTCAAGAACGTATTCCGGCTCGCGCACCTGTGGGACTGCGTGCTGCTGCTGGATGAGGCCGACGTGTTCCTGTCGCAGAGGGCCAAGAACGACATGAAGCGCAACGCGCTCGTGTCCGTCTTCCTGCGCGTGCTCGAGTACTACAACGGCCTGCTGTTCCTGACCACCAACCGCGTCGGCGCCATCGACGAGGCCTTCAAGTCCCGCATCAACCTGTCGCTCTACTACCCGCCACTCGACAAGACCCAGACGCGCGAGATCTTCCGCCTCAACGTGGCCAAGCTGCGCAAGATCGAGAGCGAGCGCAGCCGCATGACGGGCGAGCCGGCCCTCGTCATCAAGGAGGCCGACATCGTCGAGTTCGCGGCCAAGCACTACGAGGACCTGGCCCGCTCCACGGGCTGCTGGAACGGCCGCCAGATCCGCTCCGCCTTCCAGATCGCCTCCAGCCTGGCTCTGCACTCGTACTCGCAGCTGGCCGAGGAGGCGCGCGCCAGGGGCGAGAGGCCTCCGGGCCCGCCCGTGCTGGACAGGAGCCTGTTTGAGAAGGTGCAGATGTCGACCCAGAGCTTCGACCGCCACATGCGCAAGGAGAACGGCTCGTTTGAGTCGCAGCTGCCGCACCGGGGGACCTTTGCCGAAGATGACTGAGCTTGATGATTGAGTTGACGCCCAGCGGTGTTTGGGTGTCTGTATGATGCCTTCTTTGGGTTTCCTTGGGTTTCCACGCGGCGTTTGAGCAATTAAATGATCTGATTTTCTCTGCGGCTTCCCGGCGGTGTGATACGTATGCAGTGTGCCGGCCTTGCTTGATGCTTCTGATGCCCATACAGCGAGACAGCCATGTAACGCCAAGGCTAGTGTTGGATATCAGCAGCGGGTAGATGCCTTGCGGTGGTGCCTCTACCACCACGCAACGGAAAGCGACTCTTTTTCATCGTTTGACACTCCCAATGCTTCCATGTGACGCTGCAAATCTGATTCTCTCGCCGCTCCGCACTACTCCCTGCTTGTCCTACGCGAGGGTGCGGTGTCGTAAATTCCCAGCCATGTATATACCGCTGGACTTTTCCCCTTCCTACCCAAATCCCTCCCTGGCCCTCACCCGATACATCACCACAGCGCTACCTCTTCACAAAGAGCATGACCTAGCCCCTTCTATATACATTTTGACGTACAACCTTATTGCCCCGACTGCGGCGGCGTGCTCTTTTCTTTCCTCCTCTTCCCGTGCCCTGTTCCTTTCCTCCATATATAGGACCTGACCCTAACTTGACCTGCACCTGTTATTTTCCTGCAGCTGAGAGCCATTCGACCCGACAGAAAACAAACCTCGTTCACACCCTTCGGCCAATATATAGAAGTCCGAATTCGACTTTCCAGCCGTTCCAGCCTTTCCAGCCGCGTCGGTGCCGCACGCTGCTTCCCGTCCCACAGTCACTTGCGTAGGTGGCTCTTCATCCCCCACAGAAATGCTTCAACGCATATAAATCGCCCTGCTCTGCTATGGGTCACATTTGACGTTTTCGCATTCGCCGGCTGTCCCTGACGATGATGTGACCTCGCGCGACTACTTGTACAGATTCCCCCAACGCCGAAACCCACGAAATCTCGCACGTGCATGTCGCGCAGCTGGATCGTGGGAGGTCCGACTTTATCTGAGGCGACAGTTCCTGCAAGTTACATACGTACAGGACGTTTATTTCGGCGGCCCACACGTTATCGGTAAACGATTGCCCGCTGAACACGCGGACATGGTTTCCCGAGGCTGGGCTTGGTTCGAAAAGGACTTCATGGACCTGCAGATTTGCGACAGGTGGGATGCTAGCCCTGTCCGCACGCGCCTCGCCAGTTCGCGCCCGGCCACCGGGGGAGCCTCTATCGAATGGTGACGGATGCTGCCGCCCTGCGCGCCCACCTTAGGGTGGGCACTTCCTGGTGTTCACCCCCATCCAGCCACAGTGGTCAGCACTCCAGTAAGGACCTGGTTTTCCGCGATGGCGGTTTCTTGAAGCTAACGTTGGTGGTTTGAAGTCGACTGCCGCGCCGTCAAACAGTGGATACGGTCGAACCGGGCTCGCGCCACACCTGCCAAAAACGTACTGCCCAATCTGCATGGAGGCAGATCTTCACAGCCAGCAACTTCGCACTGGCTGGCTCACGCCGAACGCCGCCCAAGGCGCCCTACCCAGTGACCGAGAGGGCGGACGTAGTCCTGAGCGAGTGCAAGCAGATACTATGGGAATCGAATGCTTCCGACCCATCGACACGGTGTGATTGTATTCCGACGCCGAGCAGGACGCGTCCGAGTGAGGGCGGGCAACGGCGGAAAAGAAGACCGACGGCGGCCGATCAGCAACCAGCCAGAGCCGGGGAGACTTGTGCTGCTCCATTGGCGACAACGAACTATCGCCATGACTCCAATGTGATTGACGGGGCTGGCTGTGTCGTCTGTGTCGTCTGTGTCGTCCTTTGCCTCGGGGATTTCCTTTCAACATCGACCTCCCGCTGATGCAAGCTATTTGGTGGGCGCATGGTGGTATAGCTATTCCCGACGTTGGCATAACGCGGATTCGGGCTCTCATCAACCTCCTGGTTTGGGAAAACCTCCATGTCTCTTCCGTCACCACCCGTCCCTCAGCTCGCTATGGCCTGCACTATTCGGCCGCCGGCAATGGCAGAACCGATACAGGCGCTGCCGCTCTTACGCCGAGGCTGGACGGGGACCGGAAGGTCCTCGCCGTAGCGGGTGGGGGAGGTCTGTCTTGCGCCAAGCCATCGGCTCCCAAATTGAGCGCGAGGCGCGTTTGATGCACAGCAAGTGCATTGGACCCGGCCGCTTTGCGCGTGCCGCCCTCGCCGATGCTGCCACATCAGCGAATTTGCCAAGACTCGAGCCCGCGGTGGCTCGGAGCCGGATACGCGTTATCACCCACCTCCGATCCGCGGCTGAAGGGGCCGCAGTGCCAAGGCCGCGGCTGGACGAGGTGCCGAAACCCGCCGCCCCCCTGACAAGAGCAAGCACAGGTGGCCGCTGCGGCAGTTGGCACACGCGTGCAACAAAGCCAACACGAGATACGGATATCTCGCGGGGAGGGACGGCATCTTGGCATGCTGCTTCACCGAGTCCGCGGCGCAGGGCGAGAAGGTATGGCAGGTGTCCATGATGCCCGTCATGTGGACGCAGCACGGTGACCAGAGGTGGGGCCCAGGCACGTGAGTGCACGACCCACCCCGATGTGCCACTTTCCTATTCTGGTATCGCCTACAGGGATACCTCACACACCTCCCTTGGAATCTGATGGGCTTTCGCGAGCGCCAGTCCGGCGCGGCTGACGATGAGTGACGCCCGGAGCCCCCCGAGCAAGGGCGTAGCGACAAATGTTTCTCCCTCACGACCTTCATCGCGGGCAATGCGCCGCACGTCGACAGCTCATGGGATTTGTCGAGGCCCCTTCCTGGGATGGCTGATACGAATGCTCTATTCCCAGTCCCCCTCTCACCATCTTCATCAGAGCCTCCCTCCATCAACCATCGACCTCACCGGCCGTCCCCTACCGCGCAGGCCGGCCCGGCCTGGGGTTTCCTACCCTGCATCAAGCGATATGTCAAACATTTACACAGGAGCTCTGTTGGGATAAGTCGAAAGGCATTCCGCAGCACGACCAACTGTCCACCGACAAGGGCAAAAAGGCAGCTGCTGTCACATGGGACGACGAATCCGAAGAGGAAGACCATGTTTCCTAGCTGATATAGGAATATATTCATCACGTCACCAATCTACTACACGCACTGCTTCTTTGTAGGAGAACTCGTCCACACGGGCATGGCCACGAGCGGGGACTTTTGATAGCTACAGGATTGATGAAAGGGCGGCAATGGGCCCTGTATGCCGGCAGCATCGTGATTTAAAAAAAAACACACACACACACACACACACACACACACACACACACACACATCATCATCATCATCATCATCTTCTTGGTTTGCCGTCCTCGCCATCCTGACGTAGAAGTGATTGGGGACGTCGCGAGAGGTTCCCTGCATTGATCTGTCTCTGTCTTAGAAAATCATGTCCTAGAAATGGAGTTACTTGGGACAGCGTCATGATACCCTCCAGCCCGAAACCACATCGAACAGTGTATCTGTCCCACCAACATTGCCAGGGAAAACCACATATGGGATCCCCGCCCACTTCGACTCGGGCTCGTCGCACCTCCACAGCGGCACGCCCGCGGCCGCCTGGCCCACGATCTCGGCCCGCTTGAACCGCAGACCCTTTGTGGCCATGTCGGACGAAGTGATGCCTCCCTGACGGCTGTGTTAGCGGGCGGCCCCTCTAGTGACATGAGACGCAGACATACTGACCTTTGCAATTATGTATCGCGGCCTCGTGTCGAGATTGACCAGGAACGACACCGGCGCCGCGGCGACCATCGACCCAATGTCCAGACTCCTCGCCGCGTCCGACCCGACGATCAGCTTCCGACTGGTCATTACCAGCACGTCCTGGCCCCTAGTGATCTCCCTCTCGGCCTGCTCGATCGCCCTCCTCACCTCCCCCGACACGCTTTTGCTTGTAAAGCCCTTGTCCTCCAGCAACTTCTCGACGTCCAACACGATTGTCGTCAGGGCATCCCCGCTCCGCCGCGTCAGCGCCTCGAGCTGCGCCGTCGTCTTGGGCACGTACGAGCCCGCAATCACCAGCCCACCTGCGCCGCCCCTCGCAAACCCAAGCTGCGCCGCCGTCACGGGCGGGATGGGCGAGATGCCCAGGCGTGAGGACACAAAGGCCGCGCCCGTCCGGAACAGGTACCGCCGTCCGTGCTCGGCCGCGGCGCGCAGCAGCGCCAAAACGGCCACGTCGACGTCCTCCTCGGCGGCCGCGTTGACGATAATCACGTCGCCGCCGCCGCGGGGCAGCGACAGCAGCCTCTGCAGCACGCGGTCCACGCCGTCGGGCACACGGATCTCGGACGCGAGCTCCAGGGTGGCGACGCGGCCGCGCGGGACGGCGCCGGCGCTCTTCTCGGCCACGTACTCGCGCAGGTCCGAGTTTGCGTAGCCAAAGGTGGCGTCGCGCGCAAAGGGCGTCTGGGCCGCGGGCACCAGCGTCGCCCCGTCCTCGGAGGCGACGTAGTGGACCCCCGCGAGGGTGTAGCGCCCGCCCTGGAGGAAGAAGGGGCAGAGGACGGTGGCGTCGGGCCTGCCGAGGACGGCCGAGGCGGCGTCGCACTCGAGCGGGAAGTGGCCGCGCAGGGTCGAGTCGCCGCGCAGGACGACCTCGAAGGAGACGCCGCCGGCGGACGCGGCCGCGGCCAAGAGGTTGGTGCAGATTTCGGTGATGAGGTCGCGCGCCGGCGCGGGGTGCAGGGCGCGGCTGTTGGTCAGGATGAAGAAGCCGGAGCCGGGCCCGGTGCGGCGAAACTCGGCGGCGAGGGCGGCCTCGTTCCAAACGGCCAGGACGGGGATGCCGTGACACGTCTGCGTGCCGGTCGGGTCGTCGTCCAGGACCACGAGGATGGGGATCTTGGAGCCGCCCGATGCGAGGACCTTGCGGATCTCGGCGCGCGGGTTGCTGGCAGTCAGGGGTGGGAGCGCGGCCAGGGTGGCGGCCAGGTCCAGGGGTGGAGGGTCGTTGAGTGACGCCATCTCGAGTGCAGGTTGGTGGGTTTTGTGTCTTTGTGGAAGATCAGTCGGGCCCGTCAGTTGCAACGATATGGTTTTGACGACAACTTCCTACATGCTACCTATGTACTCGCAGCAGAGTGCATGGCTCGACGGTATCAGTCTGGCAGCCACAGGTCACAGGCCCACGCGGACTTCTCGCCGAAGTCGCCGGCGGCCACCGAAGCTCAGTGGGGCAGCACCGTCAATCGTCATGGCCCGGCCCGGTTGTTTGGATACGTCTTCTTGTGTTGATTTTGCTATCCTCTGCTTGCGTTGGGATGATAGAATTTTGTTCTTGGGCATTTTCATACCTTTCATGTTGCCTCTAGTATTGATCCCATCAGGACCCGTGTAGACACCGCCAGGCCTCTCTAAGTGGGTCGGTAGGCGTATTTAGACTCAAAATCACCCACAGTTTCCCGGCTTGGGGCTCAGCCCAGGTGGCTGCCACACGCTGGCGCAAGCGATACCGACACTGATCTCGAGTCTCCCAAGCCTGACTCTGGACGGCCAAGGTGCGGAGACGTGATGGCGTCGACGAACACCCAAGCTGGCCGCGCTGCCCAGGTTCATCATCATTTGTGGGGCGACATTCGTCCAGCTTGGCTGGCGGCATGTCGAGATGCTGGGACTGGGCGCGTTAGTTGGTTTGGTTAAACCCTCCCCATGCCCAGAATTCCACTGCAGTCAGGACGACTGCATGGCCGTCTCTGGCCAGCTTGGCTCCTGGGCGAGTCTTGGGCATCACTACCAGTTTGACGGGCCCCCTCACCCTCGAGGGCACGCCATTCCACCAAATGCTTCTCCTTGTCCCCATGGGGTAGCCTGCTCGGCTCTCGGCAGAAAGGAGGTTCGCCTTGAGTTTATGTTCTCTAGGCATGCCGAGATGTCTGGACCTCACCTCTCGCTAGCGGATATAAAATCCGCGCCATCGCCTGCCTCATCTCACTGTCGCCGACGTCGATCCTCATGGGCTTTCTTGCTCGCTTGCAAGTGGCCATTCCCTTTGACTGTCTACTATTTGGCTGCCTACTCTAGCGCCCTGCGCAACCATCTGTAGTCATGTCTTCTTTTCTGCAGCGCGTCGTCAAGAACGACGCGATGCGCGAGGACCCTCCCGAGATCTACGGCTGGAGAGTCTATGCGCTGGCCTGCTCGGTGCGAGACAGTTCCCCAAAGAACGTACGTATGACCGAATCACTAACACATCCACATCCTCGCAGGCATGCTTCTGCGGGCTTATTTTCGGCATCGACACGGGTGTCATCGGGGGCGTCGTCCGCATGGACGAGTTCAAGGAGTGAGTTTGTCGCAAGGCGCCACCACCACAAGGACTCGCTAACACGGCTTCCCCCTCCCCAGGCTTTACCAGCTCACGGGCAGACACGTCAGTGATCTTGAGAGGGCCAACCTCAGCGCCAACATCGTGTCCACGTCACAGGCCGGCTGCTTCATCGGGGCGCTCCTCGCCGCCCAGACTGCCGACCGCTGGGGCCGCCGCCCGGTGCTCATCTGGGCGGCTGGTGGCATCAGCATCATCGGCGTAATCCTCCAAGCCACCGCTTCCGGTGAGTTCCTTCCCCCTTGGCGGCCAAGGAAGGAAGAATCAAGTTGGCTGGCGACTGACTCCCATCCAGGCCACCTCGCTCCCATGTACATCGGCCGTTTCGTCAGCGGCTTCGGCACCGGCTTCGCGTCCATGGTCAACCCGCTCTACATCGCCGAGAACGCGCCGCGTGCCATCCGAGGCGGCCTGACGGGCATCTACCAGCTCTTCATAGTTTTCGGCATCTTCATCGCGTACTGGATCAACTACGGCTGCCTCCTGCACGTCTCGGGCACGGCGCGCTACATGATCCCGCTCGTGATCCTGGGCGTGCCGCCGGGGCTCATCATGGTCTCCATGTACCTCTGCAACGAGAGCCCACGCCACCTGGCCAAGCAGGACCGCTGGGAGGAGGCCCAGGAGGTGCTGGTGCGCATCCACGGCCTGCCCATCGAGCACCCGTACGTGGCCAAGGAGTTTGCCGAGATCCGGCACGCCATCGAGTCCGAGAACGCGCTCCTGGACGGCGCCGGGTGGCGCGGCCTGACGAAGGAGATGTGGACCATCCCGGCCAACCGCAAGCGGGCGCTCATCTCCATCACCCTAATGTTTTTCCAGCAGATGACCGGTGCGTTGCTCACGTGCCCACAGAGAGTGCCCACAGACACAGCTGGTGTTGTGCTAACAAGGCTTGCCCTGTGTAGGAACCAACGCCATCAACTACTACGCACCTCGCATCTTTGCGTCGCTAGGCGTGATGGGCGCAAATAATGAGCTGTTCGCGACAGGCATCTATGGACTGGTCAAGCTAATCGCCGTCGTCATCTTCCTCATCTTCGTTGCCGACTCCCTCGGCCGCCGCCGATCGCTTTTGTGGACCGGCATCGGCATGGGCGCGACCATGCTGTACATCAGTGAGCAAGACACTCACTCTGTGCACTGCCAGTCCCGTAAGCACGCCTGATCACGTCTAACCATGTCTCTCCCAAAATAGCCATCTTCATCGCCGTCGCCCGCCCCACCGAAAGCAGCGGCCCGCCCGGCGGCGCGGGCTGGGTGGCGCTCATCTGCGTGTTCCTGTTCGCGTCCATGTTCCAGTTCGGCTGGGGCCCCGTGTGCTGGATCTACGTGTCCTTCGCCGCCGCGACGCAGTGGCTCTTCAACTTTGTCGTCAGCCGCGCCGTCCCGCCCATGCTGGAGGAGCTCGGGCCGGGCGGCTACGGCACCTACGTCTTCTTCTCGACCTGGTGCTTTCTGATGGTCATCTTCGTCTGGTTCTTCATCCCCGAGACCAAGGGCCTGAGCCTCGAGGCCATGAACGAGCTGTTTGGGTTCGAGGAGGTCCTGGGCCGCGGGAAGGACGCCGAGGCCGAGTCGGTGGACAGGGCCGGTGGTAGTGAAAAGAAGACGGACAGCGACGGAGTGCCTGCTATAACAGAAATGGAGGGATCGAGGCCGGGACAGGGGAAGTAGGTTAGTGGAAGTGGCAGGGCCACAGAATATAACTTTTAACGTGGGGTGGATGGACGACGGAGAGAAAGGTGTTGGAAGGAATGGTAAATATTTCAATCCACCCAAAGGTCGCCCGTCGTCGCGCGAATGCGGAGCAATTTAACACGCTAACAAAAAGACGTCCGCGACAGTTGTTTACCTGCCACCTTAGTAAGTATGAACGAACTAAGAAAAAAAAGAAGAAAAACAGAAAGGGAAAAAGAGAGGTTGATGGCCTGCATTACAGGCGCACCGGGAATTGAGCCCGATGCGGGGGTCGAACCCGCAACCTTGAGATTAAGAGTCTCACGCTCTACCGATTGAGCTAACCGGGCGAACTCCGATACGGGGAATCGAACCCCGGGCTCGGCAGGACTCAGGACGGGAAGTCGGTTGAGAGTGCCGGATGTTAACCACTACACCATATCGGATGATCGCTTTTGTTGCCGAACCGTCCCTGGCGCGGGTTTATATGTGCGCACGCCCTTGCGTGGTTTAGGGTTGGGCAAAATCCAACTCAAGATATGGGAGCGACTCGTGCGAGCATGACGTGCAGACGGGAACTGACGGATGGGGCGTGGGAGTGGAGTTCCCCGGATAAAGGCTTGTTCAGCGAAGCCCGACGTGCACCAAAACCCTGCTGACACCGCCACTTACCGGACGGAGCGCAGCGAGGGGAGGTAAGCAGGTGGAAGCAGGGTTTTGGTGCGCGGAGGGCGTAGCTATTCTTTACCTGGGTAATTTAACAAAAATGCTAACAAAGGTTTTTCCTATTTAGGATACAATTCGCACTTTAAATAGCTTTCGACCAATTCCCGCACGAAAATCCAGCCATTCCGGTTCGAAATTGGTTAATTTTAATGCTAAACAATGCGGCGGGGGAAGGGGTCGTAATGGTAGCCCTTTGCAAAAAAAAAGCCCTTCGCAAAAAAAAAGCCTTTCGCAAAAAAAAAAGCTTTCCGCAGGAAAAAAGCCTTTTGCAAAAAAAAGGGGGGTCCAGGGGGTTTCCCCCGGAAATTACGCTTTAAACGTTAAAAATTTAAATAAAAAAAACGTAATTGGATTTGCTTGTTTAATTGCTTAAAGCCATTAAAGCAATTAAAGCGATTAATGCAAATTGGTGGCGGCGACGTTGTTGCAATTAATTTAATTAATTTTATCGTTAACTATCGCGAAATTTGGCTTGGTGTTTTGGCCTTTAATTAGTGCTTTAAGCGGGGCTTGTATCTTAAAGCAATTAAATTTACTGTTAAATTTATGTTAGGAGCACGGGCGAGACCGCCCGGCAGAAAGCGGGGAGCGTCAGATGCACGGGCGAGACCGCCCGGCAGAAAAGGAGGAAGGG
>NW_008804549.1:519443-550667 GCF_000145635.1 Gaeumannomyces tritici R3-111a-1 | reverse complement strand
AAAGGTATAAAAAAAGAACAATATATTAGGGGTTAATTGGTGCAAAAGCGGGTAATTACCGGGTTACGGGCCGGATACGGTATTTCTTTTATTAAATTTCCGTAAATTTCTTACCAAAAGTGCTATCGCTAACAAAAATTGTTCTTTTTTTAATTTCCCTTTTTTCGTACCCTTTTGGGCACCCGGGGTTGGTTTTTTAAATTTTCCGCGCTCCAAGCGCTTTCGTGCAATTTAAGCTTTACCTTATTTTTTAACTTCGTTATTATGCTTTGGCCGCAATACCGGTAATTCGCCGGCATGTTTCCGGGGGATTCGTGCCTGGCTAGCTGCTAGCGCCCCCTTTTTCCTTTTTTGCCGGGCGGTTTCGCCCGTGCATTTAACGCTTCCCGCTTTTTGCCGGGCGGTTTCGCCCGTGCTTTTAACATTACCGTTGCAAAAACGCCGGCCAATTTGCTAATTTTTTTATTTTATTTTCCAACGAAAATTACATGCATTTTAAAAACGTACCGCAAAAGTTTAAAAATTTCGGCACTTTAATAAAAATTAAAAAGCAAATAATATTTAGGGTTTACATTTATATTAACGCTTTTTTTGTACGTAAATAGCAATTAAAGTATTAAAGTTATACCATTTGCTTTTAGCGCAATATAAGCGCTTTATACAATAAATTCCTTTTTTTTTTTCGAAACGTTAGCGTTGTTATTTTCCGTTTTATCCTTTTTGCTAGCGGCTTTTTTGCCAATGGCTTTGCAAACGCTGGTTAAAGTTGGGGTCGAAATCGAAATCGAAGTTAAAGAAGCCGTGCAAGTGCCGAGCCTTTTGCTTTTGTTAACGATAGCTACATATTCCGTATTTTTAAAAGGGATTTTAAAGTCCGGCGTTACGTTATTTAAGCTTGGTTCGTTTGGTTAGTGGCCAATTAGCCTGGTTACGAAAATTTAGAAATTAACGAAAAAGTTTTAAGGTTTTTGCTTAAAAACGATAACGTGCGGGATTAGCTTGTGCACGTTAACGTTAACGAAATTAATTATAAAGCTTTTTAAGCAGCAATCCGCGCAAACGCAAAGGGTAAGCAAAAAAACGTTGCTGCTTTTAACTTTATAAGCAATTAACAAAATTTCGATTAATTCCGGGCTTAAATACTTCGCGAAGCCGGCGATTTTGCCGCCGTTCCAATGCGTATCGCGAGCTTTTAGCGCTTTCCAAAACGCCCCGTTGGAAATAACGTTTTTTTTTTGCCCGCCGTTAAATTTACGCTTATTAACGATTTTAACCATTGCGTTGCTTTAATAAATTTGGCTTTTCTTTTATTAATGCTTTACGGAGCCGGTAAGTATATTTTCCTTTGTTTGCGGGAGGTTAACTTTGTAGCTTGGGTGCGATATGCTTTATACTGGCATAACGGGCGTTTTGCAAATTACCCCCGCTTTCGATACGTTGCTTTTAACGTTATAATAAAAGCCCAAATTAACAAAAAAAGCAACTTTTTCGTTAACCGTACTGGTACCCGTTACAAATTCGATAGCGTAAATTAATTAAAAAAGGCCTTTAACGGGGATACCGTTAAAAGCCAAGCTTTGCTTAACTTTATTGTCCGCTTCGCTAATGTTTTAAAGGGTAAGTTAATATCTTCCCATCCTTTTAGCATATCCAAAGCAATACTTTTCCTTATTATTACGTTATTTCCTTTTTATACCACGTTACGGTTCGGTAAATCCAAAAGTTTTCGAAGCGTTTTAGCGTGCACCGGTATCTTTTTTACTATTTGCGGGTAAATATTGTAAGCCCGTAACCATTAAAAATACAAGCAAGCAAGCATAAAGCGGGCGTTGCCCTTTACATTACGTTGCGGTTCGGTAAGTCCAAAAGTCTTCGAAACGTTTTAGCGTGCACCGGTATTTTTTTTACCATTTGCGGGTAAATATTGTAAACCCGCGACCATTAAAAGCACAAGCAAACAAGCACAAAACGGGCGTTCCCTTTTTTCCTTACTTTTTATCGAAGGATAAAATTAACAATAACAAGCACCCGCCCTTTTTAAAAAGGGGAAAGCCGGAAGCTAAATGCTTTATACTATGCTTTCGGTTGTTTTTACCTTTTTATAACGTTTTTAACGGCCAATTTGCACTAGCACTTTTTGGCCAAGGTTATGCTTTGCTATTACAATTAAAAGCGAAACAATAATGCCGTTAAACAAAGGATTGCCCGTAAAAACTTTCGAGCTTACCTTTAAATCGCCGCTTACCATTTCCATCGCCGGTTTAAATTTTTTTTCGAAAAGTATTTAATAAAACGGTTTAAATTTTCGGGTTATTGGTTTCGCTACAAATGGCAAAACCGTAGCAACCTTTATATCCACGGCTTGTTTTGGGTAACCAACGCTTCCAACGTTATTTTAATAAAAGCAAAAAAAAGCAAAAAGCACTTTACAGAATTTTGGGGCATGCACGTTACCGCCGAAAATATAAAGCCTGGCCGTGCTTTACCGCTTAACGAAAACAATCTTTTAAAGTACGATATTAGCCTTAAACCCAATAACTTGCAGCTTATCTTTAAATCCTTTTCCCGCATTACCAACCGAATTTAACGGTATTAATGCAACGTTACGTATTGTATGCGGAAAAAAAAGGTGCCGAAACGCCGGCCCGTTGCTATTGTTAAAGGTTAGCCTTCGGGCTTTATTGCCGAATATTAACCTCCGGCCCCCGTTGCTACAAAAAGTTATTGCTTCCATTACCTTCGTGCCCTTTACTTTACCGCCCATTTTACCAATACGTTTAACCCCAACTACTTAATATACAACGGTGCCCGCCCCAACGACGAGCGTATAAATTAATATATACGCGGCGTAACCTTAGCGTAAACGGCCAATACGGATGCAAACCTTTGCACTTTATTTAAAAATGTACTTAATTATATCGCTAAATACGTTTTTAAAGCGAAAATACAAACGTTCCTTTTTAAAAAAATTATAAAAAGCGTTATTTTTAAAATTTCGCACATTTGGCTTTTGGTATTTTTCGTTATTAAAATAATAAATAAGCTAATGGCCGAACGAAATTGGTTTATTATGGAAATTTGTTATTACCAATTCGGCCTTTTTTTAATTCAATGCAATTACGTTTTCCAATTGGTTAATTGCCATCCTTTCGTTTTTAACCAAAACGCCGTTATAATTAGCGCTAATTACAACAAAATTATTGCTATTTGCAAATTATACCAAAAGTATATAAACCGGAAAAATTGGCCAAGCTTTACGTATTTTACGTTTTTTACTAAAATAAATTATTAACGCGCCCCGTAATGTTTTTTTAGCCTTACCGCTAAACTTTGCGTGCTAAATTACTTTCCGAAATACAAGCGTATTAATTCGGATAATAACCCCGAACGAAAAAATTATTGCAAAATTAAGCTAATGTTGCACCATCCCCATTTTACGCTTAACGCTTTTAAAACCGTGCTTAGCAAAACTTTTAACACTTTTTTTAAAGCATACGAGCATTGCTAGGCCAATTGCCTTGCTTACAACGAGAATAGCTATATTTGCATCGACGAAAATAAAGTTAAAAGCGTTAACAATAAGTTCGAAAATAACCCCGAAGCCGTTAATAACCCGGCGGATTTTATACGCGCCGATTGGGTTTATTTTATTGCCAAATTCCCTTTTCGAGGTTTTAAAATTAAAAATATCGAAATATTCGGCAACCGAAATTTTAACCTAGCAAAGGATTGGCTATTTTACGTTAGCCGCTATGCAAATCTTTTTTTTTAGCGTTGGTTTTATTGGAAAAAATTCCGGTAAGGTAATTTAAAAGTTAATAATGCCGTTTCGCTATTCGTTTTAAATTAGTTAAACCCGCAATAGCGATTATATTACAACCAAATTGTTAACTATTAGGTATTGGCCGTTAATTTTAACCGGTACTTTTTTACCCGCCGTTGTTAGCGTAAGCATTAATTGCTCCTTTAAATTGATAAACGTAAAGGTACGGGCAAAATTTTTGTTTTAAACTTTATTTGCTTTAGCTTTTGCGCTTTTAATATTGTTTGTAGCATTAACCAAAATATTATTAAGCGTGCCGCACCGATTGGCGTAATAGCTAATGCTATTAACGGTATTACGATCCATTTTTTTTTTTTGCTTGCCGGTTTAATTTTATGCCAATACTTTTGTGGACGATTTTATTGCATAAAGGGCCGCCAAAATCCGCAATGGCATAAAAAACGTTAAATACATTTTTTTGGACGAAAAGTTAATAATAAATATCGTTACTTTAAATTTTATCGATTGCTGTATGCGTTAAATTTTTAAAAAGCCAAATTTTCCTTTTAGCGGCCGCAATTTCGTATTAATAAAAAATTTTTTTTAATTGCTTCCCGTTATGCAAAAGGCTTTGTACTTTTTTAAAACCAACCTTCGCACTTTCCCCGAAATGGCAAAACGCAACGCTTACTTCAAATTTAATAAAATTGTTAAGCTTATTTAATTTATGCGCTAAATTGGAAACGATATTAACGCTTTTAATTTTCGTATTGCTTTTAAAAGTTTGCGAAACAATACGCCTTTTTGCCGTAATTGGGAGGTTTTATTAACCCGTATTTTTACCCGTTTCCGGCTTGCCGAAATTGCTCGCTTTAATAAGGCTATTTGCATTTATCCAACCAACGCATTAATTAAAAAATATAATTTTACGTATTTGGAGCATTTCGATAAGCTTGTAATTTAGGTCCGTGCTAACAATATTGGCCAAAAGGCCGAAGCTATCGAATCCCGAAACGCCGGCAATTTGTACAATGCCTTACCTTTATGCATTAAAGTTTAAATAATAATTACGAATAACCTTTAAACTAAGGCTAGCTTTGTTAACGATGCTTCCGGCCACGTTTGGGATATTACCTAAGCCTTTTGCACTATCGATTTTCGCGTTACGCCTTCCTTTTTCCTTTTGGTGCAAATTAATAAATACAACGGCCCTTTTTGCTTTTTTAAAAACCTTAGCATCCCGGCCAACGTTATGCTTATTTTCCGAATTTTTCGAAATTTTTAAAAAAAAAATACGGTTTGCAACCGAATACAATTTTTTGTTACGGTATTGTACGCCATTATTATTTACAAATTACAAAGCATAACGTTTAATATCGCTATTTTCGATATTTTTGCCAAAAATTTCCTGTTTGGCTTAATATACGTTGCTATTTCGAAAGTTAAATCCTTTAACGGTATTATATTTAACGTGCCCTTTTTTTTAAACAATATCCGTATTACTAAAAATATTGTTACGCCTTTCCGCATTCAAAACTACGAGCGCCGCAAACGACGTAACGAGGTTTTTAAGCCTTTTGCCACTTTTAACGTGCTTTCGTAAAAAGCTTTTAACGAAAAGGTTAAAAAATTTATTTAATAATTGTACCAATCGTTTTTTTTTAAAAGTTTTAACTTTTAAGCTTAACGTAAAGTAATGTTAGGAATTTAAATTTTAAAAGAAATAAAGCTATTCGCAATTGCAAAAAAGTAATTCTTTTCTTTTGCTTTTAAAAATAATTTTTAAAAAATAACGGTATAAAGTAAGTGCAAAGTAAGTTAATTTTTAATTTGGAATTAAACCCAAAAAATAACGGTATAAAGTAAATATAAAGTAAGTTAATTTTTAATTTAAAATTAAACCCAAAAAATAACGGTACAAAGTAAATGCAAAGTAAGTTAATTTTTAATTTGGAATTAAAAAACCAAAAATTCCAAAAAAGTAAATTTGGAAAGGGGCGGGGCTCGAACCCGCGCATTTGTAACCACGGCATTCCGGTCCTTATATTTATAACCCGCCGATTGTGCCGCTTTGCACGCCTTCCCGTTAAACCACAAAAATAATTTGTTAATATCCATTAAATGCCGCGGTTTTATATAGTAAAATGCGCCTTTGCTTTTTTATGGGTGGGTTTCCGGTACAATTGGTTTGCTTAACGATTAAAAATAAAGGCATTACGAGTTTTTCAAGCCCACGTTATCGGCCCGGGGCATTAAATTAAGCACGGCCTTACCGCTGTATGCGTTATTTGGCCTGTGCGGTAAATGGGGTTAAAACAATAAAAAAACAGCTACGCCCTAAGGCTTCGCTAACGCCTTTAATGCTTTTTTGTATTGTCCGAAAAACGAATTAAAACACCAAAAAAGCACTGTTACTTTACTCTTTTGCCTTAAACATTTAAAATTAAAATCAGGGCAATTTAACGGTTGCCCCCGGAGGGCCGTGCAGGCGTCAAATTAGCGTAGCGGCTCCTGATTTTATAAATTAAAAAAAGGGGCATAAAAACATAAGGGCAAAAGAAGGCTCATCTCACGCCTCGACAAATTCGACACCCTCGACTCCACAACATAAAACAAGGCCACAGCCGTGGAGAGGACCTAATCCCCCAGCGACTCGGACCAGTACCGCTTCCAGTACGCCGCCCACCTCGCCTCCAAATCCGCAATCCACTGCTTGACGGGCGTCTCCTCGTCCCCGATCCGCATCCTCCCGTTCCGCACCCCCCTCCAGCCCTCGACGGGGCCCTTGACGTGCCGGTGGCCCTCGGGGCAGATGACGCGCCAGTCGATGCCACTCGGGCTCGGGCTCGGGTCTGGCTCCCCGCGCTCGCGGGCCAGCTTGCTCGCCATGCACGCCGCGCACAGGTCGACCTGGGTGCACTGCACGCAGTAGTAGGACGCGCCCTCCCCCCACTCCCAGATGCCCTGGTGGCACATGTCGCAGATGTATATCTCCCGCATGGTGTCGGGGAGTAGCCCCTCATGGATCTCGTCTTCGAGTGTTGGAGGCGGGGGCTCGGTGGCCTTGTCTGTGGCGCTCGGAGCTGCTGGGGCTTCGTTGTCTTTTTTCTGTGCCCCTTGTTGCGGTTTCTCGTCTTCCGGACCTGGGGTGGTTATGTTTTGTTCTTGCCCTGGCTCTTTCTCCTCCCTTCCCTTTTCCTCTTCATTCAGCGTCTTCTCAGACTCCTCCCCATCCGTCGCTCCCTCAGGCTGCTGCCCAGCCGCAAGGTCCGCGCCCTCGTCAGATTCCCTAGATTCAGCCTCGTCACGTCGAAAGACATCATCGTCAAGAATGTACTGCTGGGCCGTATACGCGATCTGCGCGTCGCGCTCGAGGCCGTCGACGCACATGAGCACCTTGGCCAGCAGCCGCAGGCTCTGAAAGTCGTTGGCCCCCGTGTCGTCCTTGAGCCCCTCGATGCAGAGGGAAAAGGCCGCCTGGAGCGTGTCGGCGTAGTCGAGCGCCGGCCCCAGCTTGCGCAGCATCAGCGCTAGCGGCACCACCGTGTCCGACCGGGCCGGGTTGAAGTCTGCGATGTCGGCCTCGAGCCTGCCCCGGACGCCCCGCAGCTCCTCGAGCGCCGAGTTCTTGGTGTTGGGCGCCGGCGAGCGCCGGAACTGCTCGTAGAGCAGCTGCGACAGGAGCTCGGCCGCCTCGCCCATGTAGGTGCTCGGGATCTGCGGCTCGGCCAGGAGCGTGCGCAGCCGGTCCTTGGCATCCTCGTCCCGGCCCATGACCGACCACGCGAACTGCGCCGCGAGGTCGAGGAGCTGGGCTCGCGAGTGGTAGGCCTTTCGCTCGGCGGCGTACTGGCTGGCCGAGTCCAGCAGCTCGAGCATGGCCTCGCATTCCCCTTCTTTTTTCACCGCCCTGAACATGGGGCTGTTGAGATTCGACGACTGGAAGAGGGCCAGCCTGTCGCCGGGGCTGACTGATTTGAGCAGGACTATCACCAAAGATGCCTTGTCGCCGTTCACCATGGACCTGATAATTTTCTCGAGGAAGCCCATCGGAATCCGCCATTCCTTATAGTCGACGAAGCGCTTGATGCTAGCAAGGCTTGCATCAAAGTCGCCTATCCCGGCACAAGCAAGGGCATGGTTGCTCAGCACACTCCATAGCCACACGGCGGCAAAAGTGCCTTCCTTGGTTTTGATGACATCTGGGTTTTGCGCTATCTGCGCGTCGCGGATCCTGAGCGCCTCGGCTAATATCTCGACCGCTTGTCCCATGAGTTCCTTGGCGCGGTCCGGGTCGGAGACGGCCAAGCTCTGCGCGAGCTCGAGGATGGCGTCCCCCTTGCTGCTCATCACGTCGTACCGCTCCCCCTCCTTGTTGGCCCCCTCCTCCACCAGCGAAAGGCTGGTGTCGAGCTGGGCGATGGCCGGCTCCCACAGCTCCACCATCTTCATGGCCCTGGCTATGCCCCGGTGCGACGCCGACGTTTTGACAATGTCCCAGAAGGCGTTGGCGACCACTTCGAACGACTCGACGTCGGCTTCGTCCTCTTCCGGGTGCCTCTCGAAGTACTGGCTCAGCCCGGGATTCTGCCTCAGCTCTGGGAGGTGCGAGCCCGCCCTGAGAGCGTTCTGTGCGGCGTGGAAGGATGAATACGCATCGATTGTGCCCTCGGCAGAGAACCAATTGTTGATGTGGCTGCGCGCCAGCGTTATGAAAGCACGTGCCGGCTCGGCCGCCAGCGGACGGTACCAGTCGGCTAGACCATACGGTAGTACCCCTGGAGGAAGCTTCAGTGCCCTCCTGGCCCAGGCCTGAAGGCAGTGAATGACAGTAGAGCTCTCTCCCCCCGGAACTTGTTCTTCGCCATCAAGAACAGTTGCCGAAGGTGGCAAACTGAACTCTATCTGCCTGAGCGCACTGTTCTTGTTGCTTAGGAGGCTGTGTATCGACTCGAGCACTTCAGCCGCCAGGGCGTCGCTGATGCTCTCCCTGTCGATGGCGAGGAAGTGGCTGCTCCAGTTGGCGGCCGAGTACCTCGCCAACTCCTCCGAGTACAGCTTCTCCTCGCACGAAGTCCTAAGGATCGCGATGCTGATCCGTAGGATGATTGCATGAGCCTCCGAAGGGCTGCACTTCAGGCCCTGGTCGTTCTCGCCCGCCTGCCGGAAGAAGGCCCGCAGTGACCGCTCCTGGAAGCCGAGGATGTTATCGGCGCCGCGGTCGTCGCCCGCCCCGTGATCGTCGGGCTTGGAGTCCGAGTTGTCCGAGTCGCTGACGTCCGAGTCCTGCACCTTGGTGTCGTTGTCGTCCTGGCTCCTCGAGATGCGGAGCAGGCGCGAAGACCGCCCGTCCAGCTCCTCCTCGATGCTGATCGAGTTCTCCTGCGCCACGATGGCGATGATCTTGGAGGCCTCGGCTATGGTGACCTCGCTGTTCGCGTACGCCAGCCAGGCGAACAGGCTTCGCAGCACCTCCAGCTCGTCGGGCGTGCGGCCTCTCTTGCACTCGTTGATGAGCGTCTCGTACAGCTGCATGATGCTTTCTGGGAGGTGTTCGAGCTCCTTGAGGATGAGGGCTTCGCGCCGCAGCGAGTTGAATCGCCGCATGGTATGTTCGATGTACAAAAAATCTAGTTTATGTTAGCCGTAACGCCCACTCTGGTCCCGAGTTTCAAGTAACGCGCTGGGGTGGGAATAGTGCTCACTGTCGGCCATGTGTGCCACTTTCCTGACCATGATCTTCCTGAAACTAACCCGCAGCCCTCGAAGCCTTGGAAGCTCCTTGGATCGGAAAATGGCGAGCTTTCGAAAGTCAGACGCAAGCTTTTCCTTGGTAAGCGCGATTTTGCGCTCGCCAAGTCTTTCCAGTGCAGGCTCCATCTTGGAGTCGCCTGCCAGGACGAACTGGACGCGTAACCCCTCGCTCTCGACCAACTGCAAAAGGTTGAGCAGCGCCATGCGGTCGCTTTCCTTCAAAAGATCCACGCCATCGAGGATCAACACAAGCCTCCGGCTCGCACTCTTGGAGAAGCGATCCTGGATGACGTTCTGCCAGTAGTAGTCATCAGCGATCGGCCAGACGCCTCTCCGCAGCGCCGTGAGAAGTTCATCGCGGTAGTGCGTATCCTGCTCGGCCACCTTGATTCCCACCCAGTGGATCATCTTATTAATGTCCGACTCCCAGTCGTTGGGCACAACCCCGGCCGATGTCTCCTCGAAGAAGTAGGCCACCACATATGCGTTCTGCTCCTCCACGACGCGGTCCCGCAGGAGCTGGAGCATCTTGAAGCAGACGGTGGACTTGCCCATGCCCGACTTGCCCGAGAGCCACAGCGACCGCGACCGCTCCTCGGCAAACTCCTCGAACAGAGGCTCCGTCTCCACCCACTGGAACATGCGCGGGTTGGCCAGCTCGAGCTCGTCCAGCCGCGCCCGCATCGCGCCCTCGCCCGCGTTGGGGAGATAGGCGCGCAGCTGCTCCAGATTCGGCGTCTTGGCGACGCCGCCGGCCCTAAGGGCCCAGACCTTCCTGCCGCCCTGCATCCTCTCGAGGCTCAGGCGGATCTGGGCCTGCTGCCGCAGCAGCGTCTGCCCCATCGCGGCGCCCTCGTGGCTGCTGACAAGAAGGTCCTTGATGCCCGCGCCCGTCTCGAGCGCCGCGTTCATGGCGCGCTCGCCGTACACCAGCGTCTGCTCCGTCATGGCCGTGTTCTTGTCGAGGGACCCCTGGAGCTCCCTGACGTGGCCCGTCAGCGCCGAGACCCCGTCCTTGGTGGCCCTCGCCTCGTCGTGCGTCTCGATCGCGGTGCGCAGCGTCTGCATGAGCATGGCGGACTCGAGGCGCCGCAGGTTCTCGTTCAGGCTGTCGAGCGCGCCCTGCAGCTCCTCGTCCGACCCTTCGACGAGCGCCTTGGCCCACTTCATGAAGCGGCCCTTGAGGCAGTAGCCGCGCGCGATGCCCGACACGTGCAGCATGGACGAGAAGACGTGCACGACGAACTTCTGGAACGCCGGCAGCCGCGGCAGCTTGCCCTCGAGCAGCGAGAGGCGCTCGAGGAACGAGTTCATGAGATCGAAGAAGCCCAGGATGGCGTTGTAGTCGTCGCTGACGTGCTTGCTGGCGTTGAGCACGTAGGTGAAGGCCGTCAGCACCGTGGCCGCGGGCGGGAACGCGCCGCTGGCGGCGTTGGCGACGAGCGCGGCCACGCTCTGGATCACGTCGGCGTTGCGCGCGACGACGGTGCGCAGCTTGTCGGTCTTGCCCTTGTTGTGCCGGAACCCGGAGAAGGCCTGCAGCAGCTGCTGCTGGTCCATCATGATGGAGTTGATGGACTTTTGCGGCTGCATAGCCTTGCGGATGTCGACGCTAGTCCGCTCCGAGTACGAGGTCAACGCCTGGTCCCAGAGCGCCGCCAGGTCCGTTGGCTGCCCTCCATCATAGCTAGATAGCGCCATGCTCGCGTCTCTGTCTTCCTGACCTAGGGGTAGTGCGGCGCTTGGCGGGGAGGGAACGGTTTGGGTGAGTCCCCGCGCTTCGTGTCGAGTTTAACATTACATTTCAAGGGAGCAGCTCCTGTCAGCGGCACGCCTGGGCGCGATGCTGTCTTATATGCCGCGTATGGGCTCCAGTGATACAAGACATTAGCTAGTCGATAATGTCCGGCCTTACCAGATGACCCATCTCCCAAGCCCCCCACCCATCCACGCACAGTTGGATTCCACCCCCAACGGGGCAGTGCAACGCTGGCTTCGGGGCGGTGGGGCAGCTGACTGCCGGGGCGTAAAAGCTTCCAATAATTTAAGCGGCCTCGTATCGACCGGCTCGAACTAGTCGCTTTGCAGGTGATTTTGCCCAGACGTGCCAAGATGCAAAGGATAAGCTGAAAGACCACCCGCTTACACCCACTCGCCACGATGATTTTTGTAAGCCAGAAAGCGGATCGTTGATTGGCCGGCAGTGGTTATTAGGCCACCATAGGTACTTCCTAGGAGTTGACGATGCCGCCGCTCTCCCACATGGCCTCTCATCCTGTAAGCAACGTCCCAGCCAAGGGTTGTATCAACACTCAAGTCTTGCCGTTAAGTCTTTGTGAGTAGGACAAGACCTTTGTTGCGGCGGCCTATTCAATGTAGCTCAACCAACTTTGCCTCCGCACACAATGACGCTCGGGTTCTTTTCCGTGTCCTGGGGCGGGTCTCTCTTTCCAAAATCGGAAGCCCTCCCTCCATTGTCCGGCATGGGACAATGCAAAGACTCGCTCAAGTACATTCATCCAGCAAGAGTCTTTCTACATGATGATCTGTCAGCAAGGTTTGCCAACAAAGAAGCACCTATCTCATGTCGAACGTTCTGCATGATGCCGTTCAGTCGAGCTTTTAGCATTGGTTGTTCTCCCGAGCATTTAATACTGAGTCTTCTTGCCCGTCTTCTCTTCCTGTCCGACCCCTCTTGTTACCCTCTGCCTTCTTGCCCTCTACCTGATCACTCTCCTCCCCTGGTACAAACAAGCACCAAGTCTTGATAGAGTAAATCCACACCAGCGCCGAGATCATAGAGCCCGGATCCCGCCATGGACCAAGCAAGCCCTATGCCGAGATCGCATCCTCGATCCAACGAGGACGAAAATAGCCTGCCGGCCCCAAAGCGTGGACGCTTCTCGGAGGAGGAGGACGCCATCATGGAGGACGCGCTGACCGCGGCCGATACCGAGAGCGTCGCGGAGAGGAGCGAGCTGTCCGAAACGCCAGCCGGCCAACCCAACATCGAGCACCTCCTTACCACCCACTTCGCGAAGCTGGCCGTCGCGAAGATGGAGGAGGCTCGGAAGGTCGCGGATGAGGGCAACATGGCAGCCTTCTACGAGCACAGGGCTGGCGGATGGCTGTACTTTTGCCACTTCAAGCCCTGCCAGGGAACCCTGCTCGTCTGCCCCATCTCCGGCTGCGACGGGAAGTGGCCGCACCACAGCGGCCTGCCTCTCCAGCGCCACTTTCTCGCCAACCACGTCCCGCTCTCTCCCGAGGACCACGAGGAGCTAGCGAGGGCGCCCCCGAGCATAGTGACCATGCAGTCCTGGGCCTGGGCTCGTGCCAAAATCGCCGCCTGGTCCCTGCTCAAGCACGGCGCCGACATCCGAAATTTCTGGCACCTGTTGCCGCCGGCCGAAATCGCGCCCGATGACGTCAACTGGACTCCCTGGCAGGAGGATATTGAGAGCTGGCTGGCCTGGGAAAAGCGCATCAGCGAAGCGCAAGGCTGCTCAACGATGGAGGGCTACTAGCTGGATACACCACGCGGCCATCTTTGCATATATTCAACAAGACTTTTATGACCAAGCAAATATATGTGACCCATGAATTTCAGGATTTGATGACCCTGCGTGAACCAACACTGCTACATTTGTTCCCCTGTTCCCTCGCACTTTTATCCTTTTCTTTTGCATTGCTACCGTCCAGCTTTGCAGTCGCTGGCGCACATGGAGGGTGACCTTGGCGACTTCGAGCGCTTGGCCGCTGTGCACGAGGGATTCTTCCGTGTCGGTGGCGAAACGCCTCTTCCTCTCGACCCCGCCGGCGCCGCTGAGGACTAGTACCTTTTGTTTGCTGATATTCGCACCCATGCTGCACGTATGTGCACCCGGCTCCTGCGCGGTCTTGACGGCGCCGACGCTGCCGAGCGTCGCCTGCATCGCATGAATGGGCCGCTCAACCGGCGTTGTCCCGGCAGCGTCCCTGGTCGGGCTCAGCTGATATTGGCCCAGCCCGGTCCCCTCGCTGCCCTGGCGCACTAGCGACCGCGAAGTTAGGTAGAGTCTCAAATCATGGTGTTTATTTCTGGGCTGATCTATGCGAGCTATTATCCCTCCAGGAGGGTTCCTCTACCAGGCTCAGGCAGGGGTCTCCTCTTGTACCAGCCAAAATTACAAAGAATGATCTCCGCCACCTGTCCCTCTCATTTAGGTCGTATTTCCTACAACATAAGTTGCGCCATTCGCCCAAGAACACCGAACAAATATTCCCTCGCAAGCCAAGGGGGCCGCCGTCAGCCATACCCACGTCGCCCGCAAAGTTTCCCGCGTGGGTGGAGGGGAATTGGTCGTGAAGGCGCGAGTACTCGTTCAGCCTGTGGGCTCTTCTCCTTGCCCCGGCGCGGACGCAAAAGATCTCACACAAATATCCCTTTTTCCAAGCACAAAAAGTCCAATCAGAGCCACGCAGCGAAAGTGTGATAAATAACAGGAATACAAAAGGGTAGGAGTATTAAGGTTGCTAATAAGTAGAAAGTGAAGAATAGTATTAGGTAAAGTGTAGAAAGATGAGGAATCAAGATCTTGATCAAGGGCAAAAAACGTGAAAGATGTAAGATATGGCGAGATGTGAAATGTATTGCCCTTCTTGAGATGATGCAAAGAACGCCGCCCGATAAGAGGAGAAGAGGAAAGGATCGCATGACACACTGCGATTCGCATCTCTGCGATAGAAAGAGAGGCCGACTTCCCACGCCACTTCTCCCCGCTCGGCTGGAGGAGTTGGTGGATGTGGCTCGTGCCAGTCGGAGGTGGTACACAGGCCATGTCGACGACCATGCGCGATAGAGCAGTCTCTTGTCTAAAAATGCTGGTATGCTCTCAAGCCTCGGTCTTCAGATGTGGGGTTTCGGTTATTTTGCCACATCCCGCCCCCGGGCAAACGCTTATTCTGGGGAGCCTACTCGTCGTCCGAGTCCGAGTCCCAAGCGTCGCCCGGAAATCTCTCCTTCATCCGCCCGGAGAAAGGAAGGCGGCCCGTCGAGATCCAGTTGTCCCAGCTGACCTGGTACTTCTTCCACTCTTTCTTAGGTCGCGGGCAGAACGGGGTTTTCGCCACCTCGTCCGGGAACCTAGCCCAGTTCTTGCGCAGAAGGGCCTTGGCATAGCATGGCCTCAAATCGGTCTGGTCCCGCTCGGCAAAGTAGGCGTCCAGCTGCGGCGCTGCGTCCTCTTTCGATCCCGGGAGCGGGCCCGACTTGTTGCCCAGCATGTCCATGCCCTCCCCCATGAGGCGGTTGAGGACCTCCTGTGACACTGCTGGGAACTCTTCGTCAGAGTCTCGGTCGCTGGAATACCCGTCCATGCCGTCGTCCTCGCCGGAGACATCGTCGCGGGGGTCATCCTGGCCGGCGACCTCGTTGTATGGGCCCCTTTGGCTATAGACCGCCTCTTGCGGATCAGCAACGAACTCCGAGGACTGGCAGGAGCTCTCGCTATCCGCATCCGAGTCGCTACCTAGACCACCAAGATCGTGGCGCGGAGGCAGGCGGACGATGGGACGGGAAGACATGGCGGCATCCTCAGTGGCCGCACCGTCGACAGCGACGAACTCCCAGGATTGTTGTGAATGCTCGCTATCCGAATCCGAGTCGTAGGCGAGGAAACCCACAGCGGGGTTGGGAGGAAGACGGACAATGGGGCAAGGAGACATCGCGGCAGCCTTGGTGGCCGCACCATTGATAATGTCATGAGATACATGCGGCGTATCCTCGCTCTTTAGGGCACAGTCGATGGCGACCATGATCCCCGACATAGACAGCTCAGGCGTGAGAGGGATTGCCGCGTCCGTATCGTCCTCGGGCGATGTGCTCTCCACGACCGCAATCTCGCTGATGGAGAGGCACTGGCTGGCTTCAATCTGCGCCGTCTCATCGGCTGCGTCCTCCGGCGACGTGCTGTCCACAATCATGATAGTGCTGAGAGAGAGGAACTGGTCATCCTCGTACTCCATCTCCATGTCCAGCACATCCTCGGGCGTCGTACTCTCCACGAGCATGATATCGCTCATAGCAAGGCACTGGCTGGCCTCGTGCTGTGTCTCCGCCTCAGTCACCTCGCTGGGCGTCGTGGTCTCCACAACCATGACCGGGCCGATAGAAAGACACTGGTTCGCCTCATACTGAGTACCGCGGGAAGTCATTGTGCCGGCTCCCGTTGAACTCGTCGGGGTGGCAGGCGACGACGGCGGTGAGGAGCAGGTCGTGGTATCCCGAGGCGACCGCGGGCTCGCTTGTGGGGACGATCCTGACGCCCCAGAGCTGCTGCCATCAGGGTTTACCGCCAGGACAGCAACGATAGTACCCTGCGAAGGCACACCGGAGGAGGGATCCTAGACCTCCCCGGCGGCGACGCGAGGTGTGTTCGTGCTGTGGCTCTGCTGATGAGAGCCGTTGTCCGTGCTCGATCCGGACTGGGCAGCCGGCATACGCCCGGTGATATTCGGGTGCGGCATGGTGATGAGACCCCAGTCTGTCGCGCGGAGAGCTGCCGCGGCACTTGAGGCCCTAGCCTTGAGCTTGGATGGCAGCGATTTCGTCGCCAGTGCCATCTTGATGGAGAGGGCGCCGCAGCGATCGCGTGCCCGAGCTCCCACGGATGGCTTCGACGGAGCCTGTACATCTGACGCTCTATCAGAGCGATGGTTGTTTCGGCCTGCCGTGGCGCCACGCGAGGCCGGGTGGCCAGCTGGGAGTCGCTTGCGAAGAGGCATGGCGAGATGTTCTTGGCGAAGAACGGCGATGGTTTCGTTTGGCGATGGAGTCGAAGAAGAGTCGAAGTGAGCTTCAAGGTGGGCTGAACACTCGACTTGATGACGTCGCGATGCTGGCGATATGGTGAAGAGGAAAGAAGGTTAGTGGCTGGGGGCTGGGTTGGGTGCCGTCGTTGATGCCCAAGTGCCCAAGAGAGATTCTCAGGGAATGACCACCTACCGAAACGTGGACCAATGAGGGAGAATGAAGGTGAGGGGGTGTGAGTACTCGAGACGAGGGCTTCCTGCAAAGATAGGCTGATAGTTGGTAGATGCTGCGCTCGATTTGAGGCTTGTCTAGTCAAGATCAGTTCTCGAGGAAGAGTTGTCGAGAGTTGTTGTTGTGGGAAGGTTGGAAAGAGGGAAGGTGGAGGGTGGGGAGTTTAAATAGAGAAGATGGGATGCCAGCTGCCTGGGACCCACCCACGCGGTCTACTACCCACACGCGTCTCTGCTTTTTTGGCCGTGTTCCCGTGGTGATTAGTGGCCAGAGTCTCCTGTGGGGATAACAGTCCGCCTTCGGTGAAGTCCTGAAGAACCAGGCCAAATATCCCGTTGCTGGGCAGTCGTTGAGGCAGTCGTTGCGGCAGCTCCAAGGCACAAGGAGCTTGCAGTCGCAGCTGGTCGTGGCTGCAGGCACGTCAAGGCGCAACAGCATATGCTGCACCATTTTTGAAGGTTTATGTCTATAAGAGGAGTTCGATAGAACAAAGACACTCTCTTGTGTAATCAACTCCGCGGCCAGCCGATGATTACCCTCGGCCTTTCAATCAGTAACCACGAGCCGAGGAACAAAGAAGAATCATGGTGTGCCGCAAGAACAAAGGTGGCTCGGTCGAAGGTCGTGTCGGGGAAAAGAACGAAAGACCAGTCCCACCCTCATCTTCTCTTTGATCGATGGCCGATGGCCTCTATGAGCGAGGCCATGAGCCGCACGAAATGGATGCGTGCATGTTGCAAGTAATTAGAGTGCTATTCCATCTGCGGGCCTGTGATGATCTCCTTGGAGACCTCCCGGAGGGTCCAGAGGTCTTGACAAGAGCGAAGTCCTATTTGTCATATCCCTCGTGGACCTTGACGACAAAGCCACCTCGGTAGATGCTAGCTGCTTTGTTTTCGGCGTGTTAGATGACGGGAATCCCACACGGTTGCTGTCCTCCTTTGCAACTATAGTCTGAAACTAGGGCAATGCCATTCCGTTCCCCATGGACCATAGCAGATGGGCAGAGTTGAACCCCCAAAGGCACACCGAAGGCTGGAGTTCTTCAGGAAGGACTTCGAGTCCATCTTCACTCCAAATCTATCTTGTGAGGGCAAGGTGTTGGGTGGGTGATATGATAAGGGCTTTGTATGATGGTTGGCAGGTGGGGAAGCTTCATATCTACGCTTATCAGGTGACGTGAGACTGGAGTAAACTATAAGGAAGTTCTGGGGACAATGGGAAATCGCCAGGTATATCTACAAGGAGGAATATAAAGAGGAGGCCCATGTTGTGGCTCATTAGTGGTGTAAGCTCCTTTGCAAATATAAATCTTGCTGAGCCTAGAAAAGGGCCCTAGCCTGAAACAGTGCTGGAGCGGCTGCCCGCTCTCCTTCTTGGAGCAGACGTTGACGCAGACAAGTGGCAGAGGCTTATTATCCAGCATAACTCTACTCGTCTTAGGTGTAACTGTACAGGAACTTGACCGGGACGGTGTCGACACTCCTTCCGGCTGTGTTGATCGATAGTGTGATAGTTTCTGCTCCGGCTTGCGGTTCCGCGCGAAGGAGTGGCCTTGGCTAGCGCGGTAAACTTGGAATTATCCGCTCGACAGGAATCTTGTTCTCGCTAGATCTGACAGTGACATTTGTTCCCTGTCGAACATGGTTTCCCTCTCTGGCATTATCCTCCTCTCGCTGACGTCTATTGGTTGTTTCGACGGAGTATCTTCTACACGTCGTCATTCAGCCCCTCTTCATATCGCGAATCAAACAAAGCTTTAGGGCAAACCCGCAGAAGTATCTTCTTCTCTTCATCGTTCAGCCCCTCGCTATATGACAATGATCCATATGGACCGGAGCACCCTTAAATCTTCCAATGTCGAGAGGGATGCGGTACGTCAAGTCGTAGGCAAGGTCTTGAACTTTGATGGCGTTCTTTTTTGCGGCTTTGCCGGCATCACTGCCAGCGCGGGCAGCATCGCTCGGGATGGGCTGTTTCCCGACACGAGCAAAAATGCCTTGCTCAACGTTGTCGGACCACCAAGGCACCCGACCAATGAATGGGATTTTCCGCAGGTTGCAATAGCCGCTATGGAGCATTATCCCGTGCTTGGTGAAAGCGCTGTTTGCACTCCCTTTGCTTTTCGTATTGGCAGGCAATGTGAAGTCGCGGTAGTTGGGCTTGTCGAGGATGTTCAACAGGTGAACGTCTGTGTGAAAAGGCCAAAAACGGAGCGAAGGGGGTAGTGGCCTAAGCCTTAGAAGCTCGCCGGGCTCAAAGGGCCTAGCGGGCCTAGCGGGCACAGCGGGCTGGGTGGGCTGGGTGGGCTTGACAGACTCAATGGGCTTGGCGGGCACAGCGGGCACGGCGGGCTGGGTGGGCTTGGTCGGCTTGACAGATTCGGTGGGCTCGACAAACTCGGTGGGCGCGATGGGCACGGTAGGCTTGGCAGGCTCGGTGGGCGTCGTCTTGAACACGATTTTGGGCCGACGATGTTCGGGTGGCGGCGGAGGTTGGGTGGCCGAAGAAGCAAAAGCGTTGGACGAGTCGTTTTCCTGGCCCCTTTCCGCTCCGGGTCCGACTGCGGAAGCTCCTGGGCTGGGCTGGCCACTTTGTTGTCCTTGCTGGCCATGATAGCTTGTATGAGTAGGGAGGTGTTGCGTGGTTGTGTGCGGATAAATAATGACAATGTTATTGAAAGAGTATCGGGTTCGCTTGTAGCCCGTCACTGGAGTAAAAATGTCTGTAGCAAAATGAAAAGATCGAATTGGATGCTCCTGAACTGGCTAGACGATAGCTTTATATAGGCGTGGTGATGGCAGGACCTTCGCCCTCGTCCGAGGACTCTACCGCAAATTCGGCGGACTTGGCGGCCTTGGCGGACTTTCTCTTCTGAGAAGCCCTGCCACGAGGCTTCTTCGCGGCATTTTTTTACGCGCCAGTGATGACGACTTTGAAGTTCTCCAAGAACCAGAACATGCCCAGCAAATCCTGGGCGTTCCCACTGAACGCTGTGGCAGTTGACACACCGACATCCGGAGCAAAGCCCAGATTGACTGGTGGCAAGGCATCAGGGGAGTGTTCGGTGACGTCGAAGTAGGTAGAGAGATGGGGTTCTGGCCGTTCCCCGTGGCGCCGGTGACAATATTCCGCAGGTCAGACTGAACTGACTTCGGGTCCCGACGACGGCTGCTCCTGTGGTGAGCTAGTGGGAGGTCTAAGGCAACGCAGTCTGATTCTGCACCGGACTCTGCCCATTTACTCCTGACGATGAAATGTATACGCCTTTGCCTCGGACGCGAGCCTCTCGTTCTCTTTCCTAATCTTGCCTTGCCACTCTCGAGATGCCCTGTCTTGTGTGATGGTTCCTGGGCCGGATCGCAACTCGCGGAAAGGGCTTCAGGTGTGCCGTCTGGCACCATACGCGCGTCGATGGGGGAATATACTAGAGCTAGACCGCTACGAAATCTGAGGGCGACGTTGATGACTCTAATACTTGAGCCGCAGCACCAGAGATTGTTAGCTTCTGATGCGTCTCGGGGGCAGCTCGAGAATTCGGTGAAGACGAACAGAGGGCGCAACTTCACCGCGCCAGCAATGATCCCCTTGGTGTGCTCCTCATCCGGATACCCTCGGCCCGAACCTGTCTTTCCGAGGCCAGAGCGTCCGCGGATCTGTTGAAAATCTTTTGGAGCCGAACCCAGGAAGCCTCGAAACGGATAGCACCAGGAAAGGCGGCAATGCGGTATGCTTCGCTGGTCAGAGTCGAAAGTAGCTACCGAGGGAGGCAGTGGCTGGACGGAGACGCGGTGGCCTCGAGAAGTCCATCAAGGAAGAAGGTTGGATGAGGGATGCTTGTGCGCTTAAGTAATGGAAAATGAAGAGAAAAGTTTTATAGAATGGTCGGTCAAGACAGACTGCTAAGGAGAAGAAACTTCTCGCGTCTGCAAGCTGGATGGAAAGGGGGAGGCGCCCAGTGGAGGGGTCGGCTGCTCGGAACAAATAACGTGGTGGAGGACGGAAGGATATGGGTCATTGGACTTCTCTGACTTGAGGGCGCTGGATCTGGTTTGACCCTCGATAATTGGGGAGCGAGTTTGGGACCGGGCAAGCCCCCCAAACAGCAGTGACTCCCTCCGCACGGACCTACTACATCAGGCAGGCACCACCAGGTGCTTGTGTTATCCCAGACCCGGAAACGACACTTTTACACTCTAGTGCCTTGGTACAATCAGCAATCTAAGCATCTGAGGTCATACATCAAAATGAGTGTGGGCGAAAGAGAGCATGCCGGAAAAATAAAGTGCTGACATGATGTGCATTCCTGCATAACGCTCGAGAAGCCGAGAATGTGCTCCTGACAGCCCCTGCGCGGCTCCCAAACAGGTGCCTTGCATTGAGAGTGGCCAATGTGGCGCAGATTTCTCGACGCCGCACTCGTACCGAAGGAGTGTGATCGCCAATGCATAACAATGTGACAAAGGTACGCTAGCCCCGAGGCGAATCTCGCAGTAGATGCGGCTAGCCGTGCCCCCTTGCATTTGTCCCATTTGTCTAGGCCGACTGGATGCTCCCGTGGCTCCATCTGCTCCTTCAGCGAGTGGCGGCCCACTCGTAAGGCTCAAATTCGGGGATGTTGGTTGCTCACTTTCCGTTCCTGGACATCGCAACATCTGCGGCATCCTCCATTGCGGCGCAATCCCTTCGAGCGGCTGCCTGTCCACTCATGGCGTGGTGTTGGCAGCCCACTGGCGCTTCTCGATCGCCGTTACCTGACCAATCGGACATGCCCAATGTTAGGAAATGCCAAAAAAAAACTGCTGGCAGCACATCGACCTTGCTCCTGTGACCCCCTGGTAGTTTGTGACGGTCCGTGAGGAATATCAGGGCGCCATCCGCCCTCTTGTCACTGGTACCGACACAGCTCCTCCTTTTCCTTTGCCACCAGACATCTGCAGTAAGACGTGTCTAGGACCAGAATACCTGCTAATAATTCCATACCTGCCGCCATGGGTTTGGATCTCCAGTTCTTGCCGCTCCAAGGTGGCGGGCCGTCCACGACAGCCGCAGGCTTCTGCATCCTCCTGCTTTTCGTCGCCGGCGTGACCCGCCTCCGGACTGACTGGGCGGCTCGCTCACAGGCACGCCACAAGACGCACGGGGCCTCCAAGGCCACCACCCCGACAACAGAACCGGTACCTTTGATCCCCTACTGGTTCCCCATTCTCGGCCACATCCCAAATCTCGCGTTCGGCCACTGCAGCTTTCTCACGGGCCTCCGCGACAGCCTCCCGGACGGCGTGGCCTCGCTCAACCTGTTCGGGACAACGCACGTCTTCATCTTCCGCCACCGGGTCGGCACCTCGCTGCTGGGGAAGCCCAGCTCCGCCGCCGACACCGGCTGGATCCGCGCCCGCCTGCTGGACAAGGCATTCGGATACCCGCCTGAGGAGCTGGGCGCTTACGCCGAGCTGTCGCCCCGCCTTAGTGACGTCTTTACCCGCACCCTGCTGTCGGGCCCGGGCCTAACGCGCATGGTTGAGGCCACCGCCGGACGCTTAGCGCGCAATATCGACCGTTTTGTCACGCTTGGGGCCACTCAGCAGGCGATGCTGATGCCATGGGAGCGCGTGGCTGGCCTCGAGCATGTCAGCAGCCCCGGGGCGGCCACCTACAAGGCGGCAGCAAATCAGCCCTACAGAAGCTGCACTGATCAAGACGGCCAGACCGGGCAGTCGGTAGAAGCTTCCCTCGACGAGCTGGTGCGCGCCTTCGTCGGCTACACGGCCAACCCCAGCCTGCTCGGCGACGACTTCATGGAAAACTTTCCGCACTTTTGGGACCTGCTCCAGGAGTTCGACAGGTCCTGGGTCCTCCTGGGGCTGGGCATCCCCCGCTGGGTACCCTCGTTCCTGGCGCCCGCCGTCGCGCGCGCGGCCGCCGCCCAGGCCGAGCTGCTGCGCTGCATGCGCGAGTTCGAGGCGGCGCTGGACCGCCGCGCCGCGGGCCAGGACGCGGGGCCCCGGTGGCGGCGCCTCGACACCGTCTCGGACCTGGTGCAGGCCCGCGTGGAACTCTACCGCGACATGGGCGTCAGCATCGAGGCGCGCGCCGCCAACGAGCTCGCCCTGGCCTGGGCCATGAACACAAACTCCAACATGCTCGTCTTCTGGGTCGTCGCCCGCGTCGCCGCCGACCCGGCCCTGCTCGCGGGCGTGCGTGCCGAGGTGGCGCCACACCTCAAGTTCGGGGGCGGCGGCGGCGACGCACCACCCAGTAGCAGCAGCAACGGCGGGCCGGGGGCGGCGCTGGCCGTCGGCGGCGGCCGCATCGATGTTGAGGGGCTCTGCTCGCGCTGTCCGCTGCTCAAGGCGGCGTACGTCGAGAGCCTGCGGATCGACGGCTCGGCGTGGGGCTTCCGGCAGGCGCGCGAGGACCTCGTGCTGACGGACCAGCGGCGCGAGGGGCGGCCGGCGGCCCAGTGGCGCGTGCCCAAGGGCGCCTACGCGCACGTCGTCGAGGAGATGCACAACACTGACCCCCGCATCTTCCCGAACCCCTTTGCGTGGGACCACCGGCGCCACATCACGGTGCAAGAGGCGGTCGGTTCCATGTCTGCTGGCGCCGACGCGCATGCGGGCAAGGAGAAGGTGGCGGTCGCCAAGCTGGGCTTGGTTCGGCCATATGGTTCGTGGAGCACCGCCCATTTTCCCCGGTGCTGCTCTTGCTAGAATCTGTCGTACTAACCCACAGATTCTCCGCCACACAGGCGGCGGTTCGTCTGCTTGCCCCGGCCGCGTATTCGCCCTCAGGGAGACCATGGCCTTCGCGGCAGCCGTTTTACATCAGTACGACATTCAGCCCGTAAATACCGATTCCGACGGCTCCTGGGTCATGCCGGTCACCGAGGCCAGTACAGTGGGGATGAAAAGGCTCAAGGAACCTTTCAAGGTGGTGATTAGGAGAAGAATTTAGTAGACGTTGTCGCGCTCGGTGTCGTACGAACACCATGGCATCTGGGGCAGGCCAAATCTCTACTTGCAAGAGCGCTTCCTCGGTCACAACTGCAGGGTTGGGTCTACCGCGGTTTATACGCTGTCCTACGTAATTTCAAGCATCCCGGTTACTCCTTGCCGCAAGCCGTTTCGTGTATTTTTTTTTTTGATGGCCAATGCGTGAATGAAAAAAAAAAAAAGAAACTCCAGTGCCTTGCTCCCCATGACTCCCACCAAAACACAAGACCTGAAAATAGCATCGCCTCTAAACAAATAAATGTTGCTGCCAGGGCCTGTCCATCAGCTCCCACAGCCCTTTGACTTTGTCAACAACCTTGTAGCGGCGTGAAACAGCAGGATAAAAGTCCCCTCCCGGCCTACCCGGTTTGCTCGGCCCATCGTCCTCTGCACTTTGCCGTCTCTCAACGCCCTTCCCTTTGTCCGCCTCGCGGCAACCGTCCTGCCCAACCTGTGCGGAGGCGCTGCCCGGCTCCTCCGCCCGCTCCGTGTGGGAATGTGGAGAGAGCTCTTTGACCACCCAGCACGCGCTCATGCTCCGCACTGCCGGGTGCGGCAGCATTTCTCGCACGGGGTCGTACGGCGTGGCCACGGTGCAAGGCCCGTCGACGTCAAAGGTCGACACTAGCGAGCGCGCCCATTCCTCATCGGCCTCACGCGGGGTGCTGGAAAGAGTCGATAGTTCGAAGTACTTTGCAATGTTTGCGCTGTACTTTGACAAACTGTCGGCTTTGCTCGGGTCAGTCGCGAGCTCCTGCTTGGTGGCCAATATATGATCCATCAGCAGTCGATCCCGCAACTGCCTTTGGAGAATTGTGGCACGGGCGGTCGTTGTGCGCTCCTCCAACGGTCCTTTCTTGCTGGCAGGGAAAGCCCGGTCGTATGACCCGATCCACAGTTTTCCCTGCTGCATAATCCGTTCGATGAACCAAGTCTGACGGTAGCCACCACTTCTGTCTTTGTCGAGCTGAAGCATGTCGAACGGGTTGAGCGGGTTGTGATCACATAGGTTCACGAAAAACTTTTCGCAGACCGTATCCGGCAGGTCGAAATTTTGCACTAGCGATCCGGAGAAGCGTTCGTCAGAGGCGAGGGTTGTGCGTGTGGCAACGCACAGCGACTGCCATATGCTATTTGCTAGTCCAGCTGCCCGCGGGTTCTCGCGCTGGAGCCCGTTTAGGTGACGCAGAATGCCGAACACAATCTCGGCCATATGCCGGCGCCTTTCGGGACTGCCTTCGATGTAATTGGCGTCGGGCTGCACTTTGAACTCGACGCCGACCGGGTCCAAACCACGCCATAGCGGCGAATCTCGCGGTAGAGTACCACCGTTTTGCAGAACCTCCATTCTGGCTTGGGCCCGGAAGTCGTCGTCGGGGGTGTCGACAAAATGCCTGGCCAACAGCAACCCCCGTCTCCGTGTGGCCTTGATGGATTCACCTTTCAGCGGTACGGGCGTGGGGCGGAGGGTTGTTAGGCCACGCCACTGTTCGAGGTACTGGTCCCGTAGGATGCCCAGACTTAGGCCCTCGTCAACCGTCCAGGTATGCGCGGAGAGTCGCAGCAGACCGGGTTCCGCCGGGTCGGCCCCGTGCTTGTGCACCGTCGGCCTTATGTAGGGGCTCTGCCGCGGGTTCGGGTCGCATATAGCGTCGGGGTGGGTATCAAAAGGCGAAAGCAGGCCCCTGTTCTTTATAGCGCAGCAGCAGTCGGTATTTGTGCAGGGTTTGGTTCTCGTGGAGCACGCGTACATTTCGGGCACGAGCAGGGAGAGGTCCGAATTGAGCAGGGCGAGCGAGAGAATGCCGGTTCGTGCCGAATCACAACGCGCTTTGGCCGTGTCGATGCGGATCTCGTAGCGGCACATGTTGGCTACGATGGCGATGCGGTGGTGCGCGTCGCGGCAATCCCGGTTCTTGAGGAGTGTAAGAGCTGTCGCGGCGTTGATGGCTTGCTTTCTGTTGCGCACGCCAGGCGGCTTGCCGTCTGACAAGGTCGGGTGGAGTGTTTTGGCGACGTCTACGATCGGCATGATTATATTAGTTATCCTCCGGTCTGGAGCTTTGAATTGGATCAGGGTGTAGACCCATTCTGTCGTTCGCACTAGCTTGCGGAAGTCGAGCACGTTAATGCCGACGACCTCGGATGAGAGTTTGCGCTCCTGGGTGTCCAGGCTATGAGGCGGCAGCCGGGTGCGACCCTCCTCCAAACCCTCTATGCAGCGCATACGTGAACCGCCTATGACGCCAGGCTCCCTCCGAAACACGAGAAAAAGGCCGAGGCTAGCGGTAACTGCCTCCTGGGCCACGCATGCGCGTGTATACCAGCGATCCCCCGCCACCGCTTTCAACAACTGGATCACCTGCCAGTATTGGTGGTGCTGGCTTTGGAGGGGTTCCGATCCCCGGGATTTGTCGTATTTAATAAGCATGTTGATACTGTCAAGCTGTTGCTGGCTAACCACCACGCCGTCGTGGAGGCCTGCGGTTGCGATGGCTTTGCTATAAACGATGTCCATGACCTCGACGCCTATTTGCCGGAACGCCACCGGGGGAGGGGGAGGAGCCACCCGACAGGACAAGCTTCTTGGTGAGAAGGAGGGCGGCGGCTCGGTGGCGGACTTGTCCAAGTCGGAGACGTCCGCGGAGCCCCGGAGTAGGGCCGACGCCGGCCGCTCCACCAAAGACCGAGGAGGCAGGCACTCCTGGTCGATCCAGATCATGCGGAGGCCGCACGTGTTGGCAAAGTCGACGGCACGGTCCAGGACGTCATCAAGCGCGCGGGCGGCTCGCGTGGTACCGTCGAGGTCGCGCACGCGGCAGGTACGCCGAAAGGCTGTAACGGCCGAACCCGGCGGCGGCCTGCAGTGCGAAACGGCCAGATAGTGGGGACAGATTTCCACGGGCACTGCCACATCCTCCTTCACGAAGCCGGGAACCTCGTCGGCCGGCTTGAACAAGCGGAACCTGCGCGTCTTGAAATTTCTGGGGAACTCGGGGATGCCGGAGCAGACTGTGCACGTCGAGCCGCTGCCTGAAGGGGCCGGCATCGGGTCGTTCTGCACCGGCTCGGCTACGCCCTCCTCGTCGTCGCTGTCGTACCCATTCGACTTCACGTCCGTGTCGTCGTAAACAAGGAACCTAATGTCCCGCAACGCCCATCGGTCGACGTCGGCTCGGTCGATCTTGAACTCCCACAAGGTTTTTATTTTTTCCACGTCCTCTGTCCCAAAGGGGTTTTGACGAGAGCGCGTTTCGTTCATTGTGTAGGAAGCAGGCTTGATTTTTTCAAAGTGAAGTGGTGCCGTTTCATAGGAGCAAATTGGTGCTAGTATCGGTTTACTTGCGATGAACAACTCGAGAACAACCCGTAGGTAACTTTTTTTTTATATTCATAGGTACCCAACTCCTGTGTTGTCCGCCCAAGGCCAGGCTGGGGCACCGGCCCCGAAAAAAAATAAGCGGCTAGCATCCCAAGCGGGAAGCCTGAAGTGGGTCCACCTGTTCGGGCGATTCATGTGGGTTGGCTGATCGGGCTCCCTCCCGGGCTTTTTCCCAGGCTTTCTTTCTTCACCCGATCGCCTGCATTTGCCAGGTGGCTCACAGCGTCACGTTAGTATAAATGTTTCATCTGCAAGTCCCGTTGACTGGTTAAAAAGAAATTACGTATCTTTTCCGGCGGTCACATGGAGAAAAAAAGGTTCTCATCCAATCCAACTGTGAACGATCATCGTGTGCTACAACCCAAGTCCGACGCGAAAGCGCGGGGTGGTGCTAGCCCAAACGAGGCATCGCGCAAGGCAATTTGTTCCAGCGAATGAACCCCATGTTAATGCGCGGCCTCCTGCCGGCTCAGAGGTACGTGACATGGAGCCACGCCAAGAATCGTGGCTCCAATCCACCTAGCTAGATCCCTCTTTTCCATCGAGCAACGCACCGAGTTTCCTCCTATAGGGTAGCACTTTGAACACTCCGTAATTCCATTGTATCCTTGTGGAGGAGAACCAAAGGGTCTGGCAAAATAATGGGGAAATCCTGGAAAGCTATGTCAATGTCGGCTGGCAGCAGGTGCCCGATGAACGTAGCTGAGCCCCGCTCAGCAGCCTCGGTCTCGAACACCACCCTTCTGCCGTGCCGGGCGTCCCCGACTGGGCTTGCTGTCTGATGTGCGTCGCATTAATAGCGGGAGCCGCTTGCGCAAAGAAAGCCCTGACGACTTGAGCATATCAGCTTTGTCCGTCTCCAGTGTTGCCTCGGTACACGCAAACACACTCTTCGCATCGCTTCCCTCTCGTCTTTGGCCCCATTACTCCTGCTATTTGGTTTTTAAGTGACCCGTACAGAAAGCACAGCCATGTCGCCCGTCTATACACCTCTCGAGCCGAGCCGGTCAGAGATCCGCGTGCTGAGTCTGCTCCCCGATGAGCATGGCGGCCCGGTCCACTGTAGGCTCAAAATCGTCTCCCTCGACGCAAACCCATCCCCATCCTTCGAAGCGCTGTCATACGCCTGGGGCGGCAACTCGACCACGAAACCGATAAAAGTGGACGGCGACGACATGCAAGTTACTGCAAGCCTCGAAAGGGCACTGCGCAGGCTGAGAAGATCGGATCCCCGCGACATCTGGGCAGATGCAGTCTGCATCAACCAGACGGATAACCTGGAAAAGAACGTGCAAGTGCCGCTGATGGGCAGGGTATATTCGGAGGCCTCCAAGGTCTTGGTATGGCTGGGCGAGTCCAATGCCTACATCGACAAGGCAATCGCATCCTGCCGCAAGTCTTCGGGGTCGCCCGAGGCTGTAGCGTCGTCTCTCGAAATCCATATCGGCATTTTCGACATTCTATCGCGCCCTTACTGGAGCCGCATGTGGACCTTCCAGGAGCACATCCTGGCCCGCGACGAGCCCGTGCTGTTTTGTGGCGCGAAGAAAGAGTTCCTGGGCTCGGAGGTGGTCGAGCTATGGGATTTACTTCCAAACTTGAACGAGCCCAACCGCGCGCCGATGTACAGCACTCAGACTATCATCCGGACGAAAGACTTCCTCGGCCCCAATCTAAGCCTCCAAGCGAGGGTGATGGGAGAGATCAGCGACCGGCGCTCGAAACAAGCCAGGGCCCGAGAATTTTCGCTCATGGAGCTCCTCTTCGCCACTATCCATCGCTGCTGCCACAACCCCCGGGACCACATATACGGTCTCTACGGGATGATCGATTTAGCGGCGGAAGACGACGGTAATCCACTCCCAGCTGTGGATTACAACCAGCCGCACGAGGAGGTCTTCTGGAACGCGACGGTGCACATAATCCGCCGGCGCCCGCCGGCGCTTTTTTCGCTGGCTACATCGTTTTCATTTTTCCCGAACCGTTTTAACCAAGGCGCTTGCGGCAACGCCCGCTACCCGTCCTGGGTGCTGGACTTCGCCAGCTCCGGCCCCGAGCAGCCGGTCTTTGACACCATGACATCATTCGTGCCATTACACCCGAAGTTCTCGTCACAGGAGCCGCAAAACACCGCAGGCAGCGGCGGCAGCAGCGACGCCAACAGCAGCTCCCGGTTTGTAATTTCGCACGACCGGAGGATGCTGCACCTGGACGGCTGGCAGCTCTGCAGCTCATTCACCACGGTGTTGCTCGAGACCGACTTGGTGGCATTGGCTGCCCAAATTATCAAGCTGTTCTACTCTCCGCCCCATGTCCAGGACAACCAAGACGAGGAACAGTGGCTATTTGAGGCGCGCCAGTACCGGCGACGATTAGCAACCGCCCTCAACGCAGTCAATCCCAGGATGATCACCAGAGAGCACAACCGCGGCGCTGAGGGCGCGGCGGATAAACTGGAGAATCAGCCGCTGGAGCATCGGCTGTTGGAGTTACTGCGCGAAAACGAGACAAACAACGTGGAGCACGAACGCTTTGACATGCTCGTTTATATGCGCGCGGCAATCCTCCTAGGACTCGCAGGCAAACGCCTAATCTTCCCTTCAGGGCCTGGAGGCATCGGCTTAACTACCTGCGATGCCATGGATAAGCGGGACGTCATCGTCGTGTGCGAGCCTCTCGGCATACCCGTGGTCTTACGGCCAATGCAGTCAACTGGGCGCTACCGGATGGTTAGCTCCGCATACGTTAGTGGTGTTATGCAGGATGAGTGTTTCGATAGCGAGGTGGTAGCCAGGGTGAAAAGTAGCGGCATATCTAGGTTTATCGTTGAGTAGGAATAGGGGATGGGAGTTTTGCACTGGGGGCCCTTTACGCGTGAATAGCATAACGTTAATATCCATCCTATAGCTCGCGGCGGCAGCTATTTTAGCGAGGTACGCCACTCGCATTTTCCGTTTATACGATAAACTAGGCGACGGAGACGACGGTGAGGAGCAAAAGGGGATAAAACCTTGGGAAAGGGTCCCCCAGCGCCAAGGCGACAGCGGTATCCCGTGGTGCGTGGCGGTGATGGCGCGGAGAGGTTGAGCAAACTGGCTGTTGGAGTTTTGTCCCCCTGTGGTAAGTCGGGTAAAAGAGAAAAAGGAGAAGGGCAAGGGGGAATAAATAGTTTAAAGGGGGGGTCCTATAACCCTAGGAAAATACGGGTTCCCGTGGTGCACAGCAGTAAGTGCGCCAAGAGGCTTGACAAACAAGCTTTTGGAAATTTGGGTCCGCCCGGCAAAAAAAAGGGACGGGGAAAAAGGAAAAGCAAAGGATGTAGTGTAAGGTAAGGGAAGAAAACCCCTAGCGCCAAGAGGGATACGGTACCCCGCGGTGCGCGGCGGTGGTGTGTCCTGCAGTTAACAAACGAGCTGTTGAAGCTATGGGCCCATCCGGTAAAAAAAAGATAAGGGGAAAAAGGAAAAGTAGAGGGGGGAACAAAAATAACGGGACAAAGCCCTCCGGCGCCAAAGCAGTACAGCGTTCCGTAGCGCGGGGCGATACTGGAAGCGCGCGGCGGTGCCACCTTGTCGAGAAGGCGCTGTTCGAGATATCAAGTATATACGGTAAGGAGGGGACGGAAAAGAGGTAAAAGGCAAGACGGAAAGGGGAAGACTCCTTGGCGCCAGGGTAATATAGTGCCCCCCGGCGCGCAACGGCGGCAGCACGCGGCCACGGCTATTTTAACGAGACGAGCTGCTGGAGATTTCCAGTGCATACGGTAATGTGGGGACAGGGAAAAGGGAAAAGGGGAATAGGGAGTCGAAGCTTTGGGCGGAAATACTGTGGCGCCAGAAAAATGTCGCGCCTCGCGACGCCCCGCGGGGGCTACTTGGACAGAGACGCGCCATTGGGAATTTGAGCTGTACATCTGTACAGAGTAACGGGAGGACATGAGAGAGGAAGGAGAGAAAGGGGAAAACACGCCTGCGCGGAAATGGGGGTATTTTATAGCGCCGCAGCGGGCGATGGGGGCCACTTAGACAGAAACGCGCTATCAGGTATTTAAACTGTACATAGTAATGGGAGGATATAAAAGAGGAAGGAGGGAATGGAAATGAGAATTTCAGGGGGAAGCACGCCTGCGCAGAGATAGGGGTGTTCCATGGCGCCGTGGCAAGCGACGGGGGCCATTTTGCCAAGACGGCGCTGGCGAGTCTCTGGGCTTGTAAAACAGATAGGAGAACGGAGAAAGGCGTCAGGGAAAAGGGGAAAGAATTCCATGGAGAAGCCTTGCCTGGCGCCACGGTAAATGCAACCTCCC
>NW_008804549.1:424786-518953 GCF_000145635.1 Gaeumannomyces tritici R3-111a-1 | reverse complement strand
ACGGGTTTCAAGGCGTTCTTTGAAAAAGAGACTGCATCTCCCCAACTTGCGGTATTTTTGCAAGGCGCACTTCCGCCACGCCGAATGCCAAGCCCGGCGGTGGTGGCGTAGCCGCGCTGCAACCCCGATAAAACCTAGAAGCGAAGAGCTGAATGGCCTAACCAAAATAAAAGCACCCATGCCCGGCAGGAGCTGCCCGTTGGGCCCCTAGGCAGAAGGGTCAAAAGGCCAGCGCCACAAAGGCCCAACGCGCCCGAATGACCCCAGAAGGGGCCTTGTAGGAAGGCATACGGGCCAAGATTCAGAGGCATGAAAAGGGCCACAAACTCGGAGGGTTTGGAAAGGATTCCTCTTCCTTAAGCATCACTTTGAGGCAAACACCATTCATATCATTCATATCACCACCATACGCGATCCACAAGTTTCGTCCGCCGCAAGCATTTCCTCGCCGCCATGGACTCGCCCGTCGACTCACCCGTCGACTCGCCCGTCGGGGGTGTGAGCGAAATTGGGCGCTTTGAGACGCACGGTAGGGGGGAGTTGAAGGAGGCATCCCAACCGACCCAACCGACTCAACCGAACAAGCAGACGCCACGCGAAATACACTCTCGCTTCGCGTTGGTGTCGACGCAGTCCTTCGACGAGAAACGTCAGCCGACATTTACAACGCTCACCATCAACTCGCCGCACCTGCTCAAGGCCCTGGAAGAGGTTGTGACGCACTACCCAGGACGTCCGCCACATTTCAAGCAGCCCGTAAGCATCAAGTCTCCGTTTGCAATACTGCACCACCATAAGTCGCTGCTGCAGAAGTACGGCGAACCCGATTCGGATCCCACGCTCCGGACCCACCTCAAGCTCCTTTTGGACTACCTCGACAGTGCCCTGGACCCGCATGCCGAGCAGCTGCTCAGCGAAGGGCTCGTCACGTTTTCCCTCCTCTGGTTGGCTTTCCGACCAGGGGAGGTGGTGGTCCAGTCGGAGCATGGACACCAGCAGCTTTGGTTGCTCAAAAAAACCGCCTATGTCAAATCGTTTCTAGGAATGGAGTATTTCAAGCTCCACTGCCTGCGCAGGATGTACAACGGTACTGAAGTGGGGTGGACCAGCTCTACAATGCAAATCGAGAAGCCTGACGAGGGTGTGGCTGAGATTCTTTCTCTCGATGTGTCCCCCCTCCGATGCCACCGAGATCCCGATAGCATCAAGGAGCGGCTGTCGGAGAGGGGCTATCGATACCTGGAGCTGACGGGCATCCACGTGAGACATTACGATGGGATGTTCTTGGGCCTTCAAGGTGGATGGTCGCCGTGCAGAGTAAGTTAAAGTACCTCGGTGCTTATCCCACCCCTAATATCCGCTACATGCCAGTTTTTCCTTTAACTGATGGGGGACTTACAGGCGAGTGGAAGTGTAATTGTCGACGGTGGAACATTCGTGGAGGAGAACGCAGGCCACCATGTGCGCGTCGAGTCGGACTCGGAAGCCCGCAGTGGCGCGTCAGAACGACAACAAGGGGACCCGATTCGTGTACAGGGCCAGCCCTTAAGCGGCGAGGACCCCTTCGATGCGTCGATAATGTTTTTTCCGCCGTATGTGCACGGCTACTCGCTGGAGACGCGATGCTGGTGCAGATTCTTCGTCGACCAACTCACCGAGGTCCGTTGGAGGCCTAACGCGCTCAGCGATCTGGTCTTGCCAACGAACCAGAAGACGCTCATCAAATCGCTCGTGGAGTATCACTCCTTCAAACCTTCCACGACCGAATCCTGCATCGAGGCGACAAAAGGGAAGGGATTGGTCATCCTCCTCCATGGGGGACCGGGCACGGGCAAGACCCTCACGGCTGGTATACCTCCCTACCTATGCGCTCCGTCAATTCAGTCCCAGCCAGTGCCACGTGCATATATACCCGATATGTTCATGTTTAACCATACGTAAAATTTCTAGAAGTTATGGCCGAACACCACGAGCGGCCCTTCCTGAGGATCCCGGCCGGGGAACTCGGATACGGTCTGGCCATTCTTGAGAGGGAGCTGAAGAAGCTTACCAAATACGCGACGAAGTGGAGAGCAATCGTGCTTATTGACGAAGCCGACATATTTCTGGAGTCTCGAAAGGACGGTAGCGTGGAGAGGAACGCTTTGGTCGCGGGTAATAGGCTCCTCTGCCTCGAGATCGTGACGTAGAAAGAAAACGCTAACATCCTCTTTACCCTTGATGCTTACCAGTCTTTCTCAGACAGCTGGAGTACTTCCAGGGCATCATTTTCCTGACGTCCAACAGAGCTCAGACGTTCGACTCGGCCATCAAATCGCGCAGCCACCTTATCCTCCATTACCCCCCGCTTAACCAGCACACGCGCGCCGATATCTGGCGCAAGAGGCTCCAGCTTATCCCCGAGTATGACCTTGACCCCGAGCTTGACATAGAGGAGGCCATCAGTGCGGTTGTGGGCTTTGAGATGGACGGCCGCGAGATCGCCAACACGGTCGAGTCGGCGCAGACGCTTGCGAGGAGCGATGGGGGACCGCTGGGCCAGACGCATCTGGACACGGTGACAGAGGTGTGGAAGATGGCGCATGACGCGCAAATGGTGGGGCGAATCTCGAATTAGAGCCCGAAGGGATGAGAGCAGGGAGCAGGAAACATAAAGAGGGACAAACCTGGGACGGAAGCGTTGCGTTCAAGTTTAGTTCCGCCAAGGCGGCGGTTGCGATCGTGTTGTGCCGCAGGTGCTATTCCGTGATCCCATTAGCTTTATAAAATCCGTATCGTCAGATAAGCACGCATAGTGGGAATTTGGCAGCGGTGACCGCAAACAAGTGTATGCCGCAGATTGACTGGAAAAAACCGGCCCCCAATTTTGAGGCAAACAAAGTGTTCACCAGTTTTGTACACCAAAGGTGGTGTCGGTGGAGTTGGTAATGGTGGGGGCCGTCGCCTCGGAAAGGTCGTCTCGGGAAGGTTTGGCTGAGTGTAAGAAACTGGGATGACGGTCCTCCTCTAGCGATCGGCGGCCGTGCCGCAGTCGGACTCGTAGTGGCAGAGCCTAAGGACGACAAGGCAGGCATCGGTGATGACGAAGCCGTAACTGATCCGGCAGCGCGCCATGTAGCTCGCCAGCGAGCTAGTGGTCAAGTCTCGGCCACTACTCCTCCTCACTGCTGCCATACTTGTTCCACAAGTCGTCGAACGAAAGCCTGGCGTCGGCCTGGGCGTCGTGATGGGAGACGGTAGAGGGTGTAACCGTGTCCGCCGCGCCGATCTGCGCGATTTCCGGCGCTGATTGCTCTCGGAGCGGCTTTTGATGACGCGCCAACCGCTCTTTGAGCTTCCTGGAGATGGCCGAGCGCGTGGGGTTGACTCTTTCGGCGCCTTCACCGACGACCCCTGTGCCGCTGGCCAGGTCCCCCTGTGCGGCCAGGTCCTTGGGGGTGAAGGCCCGCATCCGCTGCTGGAACGGCCGGAACGGCTTGCCATGCATGCCGAGCGCTGGCCGGAACTTGACCGAGTGGTCGGTCGACTTGCTGGCGCGCAGCCAATCCGGGCACGGCTCCATGCTGATCGTGCCCTGGTTGTAGAAGCGGTTGTCGCTCCAGTACCTCCGACCCTCAAGTTCCATCAGGCCCTGTATCGGGCCCGGATGGCGGCCCCACCAGTACTGCCAATCTCTTGGCACATCTTGCTGCCCGCGCGCGGGAACGCACCCAATCTTGCCCTTCAATAGCCGCTGCTTCTTGTTATGCGGATGCTCGAGTTCTCGTCCGTCGCGGCGCGGCGGCTTTGGCGTAAACACCGACTGGTGCGCAGGGCTCACTGGCAGTGTGAGAACTCTAAGCTCACACATCAGGTCGCCTCTGGCCAGGTCGAGAAACAATTGGGGCTCGTCGAATTGAAGAGTTTCAACGTTGTCTGGACAGAACCTGTGTGTGATGAAATAGTCTTCTTGGTCGACTTTTGATTCCCCGTCGCCTTCTGTTTCCCTGTCGCCATTGTCACTGGGGACAGCCGGGTCTCCGGAGCTGCCGCTCTTGCGGTTTGCGAGAGACAGCTGACCTGCCATGTTGGATCCCATATGCTCACCTCCCAGGTTGTGTACTTGTTTGAGGCTGATGGCGGTGAGGGCATGGAAAATCCCGAGAGTGGGCGCTTGCTGGCTCTGCTCTCTCCACCCGTAGTCGAGGGCGGCGGCGGCCGACTGCACTTCTGATGGGCGAAGTTGCTCTTGCGTGGTTCCGTCCTCGGTAGCTGGGTCGTAGAGGCCCTCGGGAGGGATGTAGTAGTGGCGCGTTCTCAATTCTCGAACGTCCTTGCGAGCTCGTTCCTCGAAATCAAACTCGTTTTCCCAATTTGCCGGATTGTAGGGTGCGTCCTTGACATGAGTGTGGCCCACAATATCCTTGATCGTAGCGGCGATAGTGCTTTTGATCAACAAGCACTTCTTTTTTGTGCGTATGGAGAGGGGAGCGCGTCCGAGCACGAAACGAGGGGGAATCGTCATTCTGAGGGACGAAGCGGACGATATCTCCAGAGGCAACGCATCTCCAGAGTCGGAATGAGGAGACAGTGCAGGCAAACCATGGCTGGATTTAAGTTCGTGGCGGGGTGATGGGGAGAGCCAAAAAGAACAAAGGGTTTGGTCAGGAATGAAAGAAAAGAAAAGGATTGTGGTGGAGAAAGGCGTGAAAATATTTCGGCTAGAAGCTCCTGTATGCTCATTGTGCGGAAAGGAACAAGGAGAATCATATGAATGAACGCATGGTTGAATCTTGGATATTCCTATCGCCTTTTCGAGGTTGTGCTGGATGCGCGACGATGTTCGTGTCGGGGATCAGGAATATGGCTTTGGCAATGGAGCTGAAATAAGTGGAAGTCGAGGGCTGAAGAGCAGAATTTTCTGGAGAAAAGCGAAAGTCCGCTGAGGACCAAGGCAAGGACTCAAACTGGCAGGTGCGGCTGCCAGCACTGCATGCTTTTGAAAAGCCTCAGCCGCTGGAAATTGTGGACCCAGACACTTTCCATTGGTGGTCCTGACCACATTATCAGCTCCAGCTACAAACCTTGCCGGATGTCTCCTGAACTGAGTTGCGGAAACGAAAAGTGAAAGATGACCACCCAGGTCCTTCTTCAACTCTTATTCCTCTAGCATCATGGACATTGCCACTGTTTTATCGTCTTTTATCTCAATCAGCGTCCACCTAGGGCTAGACAACGTGAAAGTAATCACGTGGTACCCAGCATTGCCGCCGTCTCATCCCTTATTCCCGCTGTTTATCCCATCGACCGGAAAATCTTGCTGGTTTGGTAAATGCGATATACGAACCGCCGATTCAGTTTCCCAAAGATGTCTGGCCCGGCGCGTCAGCTAGCCACCATGGAGCAGAGAAGGGGGGTCAGTGCTATGATCACAGGACTTACACATCGGGATGCATGTAGACAGTAAACACAAGGTGACAATTCCAAACGTCCTGAAGACGGTCGCCGACCCCTTTTGGCTGGACCAAGTGTTGACAAACGTCGAGAAGGCGTAAAACATGAAATTCTTTACCATCATCTGCAGCACGAAGACCTCGGTGGACTGGTTGGGAAACGAATCACTGGCAGTCGTTAGTACTGGCCCCCCAGAGGCGTGCCCCAACCAAGGGAAAATAACTCACAGGATATAAAGCCCTGCTGACGTCGACGACACGGCGATGCCAAAACCAACAAGGCCGTAGCAAAAGGCGGCGATGAAGACACCTTCCTTCCGCGGGTGCTCCATGACCCACATCCACAAGAACCATCCCAGGCAGCAGCAAAGAGCCGAGAGCACGTTGATGGGGATGCGGAACTCGGCCTCGAAAACGCCGCGGTTTAGGCGGGCCAGCACGCGCGCGGACCAGTCGCAAACGGGCCCGGCGCTGACGGCCAGCACGCCGCCGATGAATGCGCCCGTATAGAAGTAGCCGTTTTGCGCGACGTTGAGCAGGTACGGCGGCGGCGACCAGATCTGCGCCGTCATGTAGGCCGCCGCCACGTAGAAGGAGATGAGCACGCCCGACACAAGCAGGATCCACACCACGGCCGGGTTCACCAGATGCACGAAGATCTCTACCAGGAGGTGCCCGATGCCCTTGTCCGTATAGCTGCCCGAAAAGGCGGCGATGCTCTGCGCGAACGTCTTCGGCGGTACCACGTGCGCCACGGCGGCGAGGCCGCCGCCGTTGCTGCTGTCGGGCCCCCCATCACCGCCGTTCTCGTGGTTGCTGCTACTCGTTGCACCGCCCTTCTCCGGCGCCACAATGGCCGCCTCGTCGCCGCCGCCGCCGCCGCTGCGGCGATCGGGCAGCGTGGCGGGCCGGCGGTACTGCGACTCGGGGACCAGGAAGATGGTGGTGGCCAGGCACACCAGGTCGATGGGCAGCGAGGCGACGAAGAGGTTCTGCCAGCCGACGCTCTGGCTCATGACGCCGCTGACGACGGCGACCATGGAGCTCGAGCACGTCAGGGCGGCGACGAGCAGGGCGGTGCGCCAGCCGCGCTCGTGCAGGTAGAAGAGGTCGCCGATGGCGGCGACGCTGAGCGACTCCCACGCCGTCATGCCGAGCCCCTGCACCATGCGCCCGCCGAGCAGCAGGTGGTAGTCGAGCTCGCGGGCGCCCGCGATGCAGATGGCGGTGCCCACGCAGCCCATGACGGCGGCGAAGAGGAACTGCGGGCGCTTGCCGTACTTTTGCGCCAGCACCGACACCAGAGGGCCGATGGCGCCCACGACGAGGAGCTGGTAGCCCGAGAGCTCGGCGATGGCCGTCAGCGACGTGCCGAACGTCTTGGACAGCGAGAATGTCTGCGGCGCGAGCATGGGCCCCGGCACGATGGCGAATATGACGGTGTTGAAGAAGATGACCCAGAAGGCCGCTTCTTTCTTCCAGCGCGGCCAGAGCTTGCGGGAGGAAGCGATGAGTTTATGGACTGTTAACGAGGGCGTCCGGCGCAAAGGGGAGCCGACTTACGACTGGGTCATTTGGATCTGCGTCGTTGGGTTGCGGGACGAGGATGATTTCTTCGCCCTGCGTGTTCCGTCGGTGAGACAAGGCAGTTCCAATGGCGGAGGGGGCTCTTCTTACGTTGATAACGACGCGCTTGAGCCGGCGTGCCTCGTCTTCAGGCACCATGTCCCCGCGCTCTTCGCCGATGAGGAGCTCCGTCCCCGGGAGGGACCCATCATGTTTGGCGTCAATAATCCCGAAAGGCATCGTGCGGGCGACGGTGCTCGGCCTAGGGATCCCAGGGCCTCAAGCCACAGCGTTAGGTGGGAGGGCGGAGGTACCAATGTTAATTATGTGAATCCTGAAGACGGCGAACCCGCCCGCCTCACATAGACGTATGCGGCGTCCAACGGCCGGCTATATTAATCCGCCCCAAGGTGGCCAGCAAGCTTCCCGGCCGGGGTCGACCCCGCAGCAGCGCCGCGGCAGAATTCTGCCTAGGATTCTCGGATCCGGGGACCTATCACCGTCATAAACGGAGCTCTTTCATATTAGGCCGTGTAATGTCGGGTGCATTCCTCCGAGTCACCCCTCAGTTATGTTCCATCGTCCGCACACGCTGAGCTCCCCCGCTGCCCACTCGGCCAATCACGCAACTTTAGCTGTCACCCCCAGCCAACCACGACCCTGCCTCTCCCGTGCACCAAGAAAGCGGAGGGCTTGGCGCGGCTGTTGGACCGATGCCACAACGGATTTAAAGTGCTCCTTCATGGTGAAATACTAATGCTGCTGTTGAGAGCCTTGTTATATTCTGGCAGCAGCACGATATCGTTTTGCTAATTACCTAGATAATTTTTTGGATGTCGTCCAAGCCCAGAGAATAGCCCCTTTTCGGACATTTCTGCTGTGTGCACTACATGCGGGGTTTTATAGGGAAGGCTAATTAGTTTTGCCAGCCAGATTCGGTCGTGAATTTCTGTGGAACTTGGATTTTTGCTGCAAGTGTTGGATCTGGCCTGTGTGCGAGTGCAAGGCTGAGGGAGGAAGGCCAGAAGGGGGAGCACGTGGGTGCAGTTCCGCAGCGACTACCGATTACGGGATCGGTAGATCCATTCAAAGACCGCGTATTTCCTCCGAGGTGGCAATATTCCTTAGGGATATGAATTTTGGATTTTTGGACGTTATTTTCGGTCCCGGGGTAATTAAATGGGGTTAAGAAATTATGGAATGTGTTATCCAGAATCCCTGGTGATGATATGCAAGTCCTTTACACCAATCTTTACGCTCTTTCTTTGCGGTGCCCGGTGTGAACCAACCCATATTATGCTGCTGCATATCAAGGAACTGATTGCAAAACCGATGGGTCTTCATCCTCAGCGCTGCTCCCTTACAAAATCTTTCAAGTGCAAGACGACTGGATGCAAGCCGCCGTCTCCCCTATCAGCTGCGGGTGGCAAGGACTCATGAAAGCCATGCCAGAAAGGATGGGCGGATATCTTGCGGCATTGCAATGATTGTTTGTCATAAAGGAGGCTATCACCAAGGGCCGGCACACTGTTCCAGGCCTTGGCACGGAAGATCCGCACGGGCACCGGTGCTCCGCACCGGTATTGCACCGGGCAGATGCTTACCGAGCACTTGTCGGCAATGACGGGGGTGCGGTAGGGGTACCGCACCTACAAGAGAGGAGATTACTGTATAGAAGGAGGGCACAGGGCCCTCGGCCCTGTGCCCGTCTTCCCTTCTCCTCAGAGATCTAGATAAGCATACAATAGACCCAATCTTGCACCGTTTGTCCGTCATGTTGTTTATGTTCTCTCCCCTGGGGTGCGGATACCTGACGGCTAGGTGCCAGGAACGTTTATTTTTACTCTTTTTCAATGTTCAAGCCCAGGTGCGTTCGTGGTACCAACCGGACGCTAGGCTGCTCCGTGGCGCTCTCCAGCCGTCGCCTCTAACATGTGATGTCGTGGCCTACCTGTGACGAACCAATTGGGCCACCAAGCCAAAAGCGAAGACCCCCCGCTTAGTGGCTGGTAGCTACCAAGTGGGTTTAAATCCGTTTGCGACATTACCGCTTACTGCTAACGGCTGGCCCAAGGGTCCAAGTCGCGCCCCTGCTACACAGCTATCCGGAAATTCCGGCACACAAGATTACTTCGCGTGGTTCCCAGTATCGCTCGTATCGCGCTGGCATAACCCTAAGCCTTTTCTTTTTTTAAAAGCTCTTTTTTTTTAAAAGCTCAGTAAGCTACTAGGTATGCAGAGTCGGGCTCACGGTTTGTGGGTGCGGGACTGAGGCAGTGAGACCAGCTACGGCTGATGGGTGTTTTGGATGGGTGGTGGATGGGGGGTCACGGCCTGAATAACGGCCATGCATCGTCAGCTGGCGGGAATAGATGGTATGGGCGAGTGGAGCGTCTGGACCATGTCTAATCGAAAGGAAGGATTGAACGTGCATGCCTAATGATGCATCATTGGCCAAATACGACCCACCTCCCTGCGCCCTCGCCTCATTGGCATTCGTGCTGCGCAGCCCAAGACAAGCACCGCCCAAGGCCAGGAAGAGACACCGAGATCTGGGCGCCCAATTTGAGTGGTGCCCCCCACTCCCGCGGGCTGTACCTGCAGCTGGCCTCAGGCGTGCAGGTTGATGACAGCGAGGCCAAGGCTCGCGTGGTAAGCATCCGCCCATGGGTTTAGACGCCGACAAGCGAAGCCCCCACGCACACCATCAACCTCACCCGGTTTGCGCCAAGGCCAGTTTCCGGCCCCATGGGTGGCCTTGCGAGGTCGGATCGAGAGTAAGACGAAAATAGCGTCGAAAGCGAGAACATGGGGTATGCGAGGCGTCTGTTCTTGGACATAAACAGTAATCCTAACGGGAAATGATGGCATCTCGAAGAAGATAAAAGGACGAGCATCAGTATGCCTCTCATTGTCGGTTTTTATCTCCATCTCCATCAGCTTCATCATCATCTCAACAGCAACACATCCGCATCATCTTCCTCATCATTCCATCCGCCTCGGCCTCCACAGCAACACATCAACACGGCATCTGCAGCTAAGTCATCCACATTTCCTTAACACCATTCAAAATGCGTTTCAACTTCAAGGCCATCGGCATCACTGCCCTCCTCTTCGGTGCCCCCGCCCTTGCGGCACCCGCCCCCATGCCCGAGCCCGAGGTCGCTGTCGAGCCTAGGGGTAACGTGGGAAGCACAGTGATTGGCGGCGTTGGCCTGGCCTGTGCCATCTGGCGCCTGCAGTACGACTACAAGAACAACATCAACAAGGACGCGGTAAGCTGACACATGCTCCTTCCCCTCCCCCTTCCCCCTCTTTCCAGCACCGACTCTCCTGATTACTAACTCTGAAACCTTTTCCCCCGCCAACCAGGCCGCCGATATCAACAAGGCCTTCACCCTTGAGGCCAGCCGCCTCAAGGAGGTGACCAAGAAGTACAAGGACGCCGCCAAGACGAACGCGCCCAAGATCGTCACCACCATGGAGGGCTTCGAGACGCAGATCAGCGCGTGCGAGCGCGACTACGCCAAGGCCATGGTCAGTGCCGCCGGCGACAACAAGAAGCAGAAGGCGACGGCGCTCCAGTACTTTGGCAAGATCGAGACCATCGGCAAGTCCGTGGAGAAGGGCTGCCACCAGATCACCGCCAGCGCCCCTCCGCCGCCTCCCCCGGCCGCTGGGGGGAAGAAGCGCCCCGGCAAGCGCAGCGTGCGGAGCCGCCGCGCCGCGCGGGCCCTGGAGTTTGCTGCCTAAGCTGGAGACATTGGAGTGAATTTGATGGGTGCTGAGGAGCATTGGGACAGGACATTGGCTGGGCAGGCAGGCATTGAGGGTTTTGCATGGTTCGGCCTCTGGCTTTTCGGTATGGGAGCATAGCGCACGAGGGCATTTTGGAGTTTGGCGTTTATGCTTTTTTTTCTCTGGAATCAAATCTTCGATTTCCCTTCTCACTTCATTTTTGCGCCTGTCAGACCTCGGACATAAGCCGGTGACCTGCGCTTTCTGTGAGATACGCATTCTGCCCCATCAATCTCTGTTGACGTCTGTTTTGGGCTGGCGTCTAGAACGAAAATCGCTAGACCTGCACGTCAGCCTCAAAATGCATGCGCCGACAGGGTGCTTCGCTTGCTCGGCGTTGGCAACAGCTAGACGCCGCACAACGTGTTGATTTTCTGGCTGTAATTGTCGCGCAAGCCCCTCCCAAAACCTCTCCACTACCCCATCGAAAAGCATCATCCCTCATCCCTTGACCATACCACCATACCCTGCTCTTCGTCTGCGTTCCCCTGACGGCCTCGAGCTCCTTGACGTAAGGCTAGCGAAAACCCACAAATGGGCCCCCGTTTGGACCTATGGGTTTTGGGTCCGACTTGGACCCAAAAATTACCCAAAACCCAAAAAACCCAACCGAAAAATTACCCAGATTTTGGACCCATTACCCAAATGGGTCCCCGGCCCTTGACGTTAATGTTCCTCCACAGCAACAGCGAGCTGACTACGGGCGGCACGAACCCACAGCCGGCAATTACCATGAGGTGCTGGGCCTGGCCGTAGGTGGTGATGATGGCGTCGCGCATGGCGCCGCCCTGCGCCATCTGGCTGACCATATCGCCAAGGATCTCGGCGGCGTCGGGCTTGGCCTCGTCCGACAGCAGCTCGGCCGGCTTGGCGGGCAGCACCTTGTTCCACAGGCCGCCGGCGATGGCCTGTTTGACGGCGGTGCCGATGCCGCCAAAGAGGGCCGTGCAGCACCGGGCCCACGGTGATCTCGTTGCGGCTGACTGAGGCCATGGCGGCCAGCTGGGCGCACAGCGCGAGCAGGCCGCTGCCAACACCGTTGAAGTCATGTCAGTATGACGAGCACGCCGACGGACGAGTCCGGGTTGCGGAAGCGCGCGAGCAGGCCCGTGCCCAGGACCAGGAACGGCAACGCCGGCCGCGGCGGCCCACTTGACGTTGCTGGTCCAGCGAATGGCGATGCCGACGAGGACGCCGAGCGTGGCGCTGGTCAGCGAGAAGGCGTTGAGGATGTATCCCGCGCCCGCCATGTCCTGGGAGTGCGCGACCTGCAGGTACGGAAGTAGTACGTGTCCTAGTAGAAGATGGACACGAACATGGAGCCGTACGCCATGCAGCCGCCCAGCACCGTGCGGTCGCGCAGGTACATACCTCCAGGGGGAGACGGGCACGGGCGTCCACCAGCACTCCCACGCGACGAAGGCGCACAGGATGGGCGGGGTCCATGACGAGCATGGCGATCAGGCTGCCGTTGACCCAGCCGTTGTCCACGTATGTCGTGAGCAAGAAGGGTAGCAGAAGCAGTGCCCCGCCGACAGTGATGAGGGCCAGGCCGACGACGTCGAACTGCACCCAGTAGTGGCGGCAAGCGTCGACCCAGGACCGGCCCGACGGCCCGGCGGTCAGGATGCCGGCCACCCTGGACTTCCGCTCGTTCACGACCAAAACGAGGGCGACCGGGGACGGTGACGCCAACGAGGACGACGCCAAGGCCCAGCGGAAGCTGGACTCGCCGATGAAGCGCTCCACGATGACGGGCCCGGCGACGTAGCTGATGATCATGGGCGACGCGTTGAAGCCGAGCGCGATCATGCGATTCTTGAGCATCGTCATGTCGGCCAGCGTGGCGCTGCCTGTGAGGCTTGTTGACGAAGGAGACGGCGTAGAGCCTGCGATTTTGCGGTCAAATGGGTCAGTTATCTCGGAGTCAGGGGACAGGCCGGGGCTTACATGGCAAATATGCTGCACATGGTCTTGCTCGTCCACATCGAAGTCATTGCCTGTACCCTGGCCACGCCATCCTGCCTAAAGTTGGAGCAGTCGTCTGGTCCGGGTTTCTGGTTGATGTCGTCGTTGGCGGCCGCGTTTTGTGTGGCGTACACCCGCGCCTGCTTCTCAACATCGGGGACGACAGTGCCGGTGGTCTTCTCGGGGCTGCTGATGGCTGTCTGCAGACCTGTGTTCATGAGGGATCCCTGACGCCGCAGGGGCGCGGGCGTGGTAGCCGGAGTGACTTCCTTCTCGGCCGTTGGTCCTGGTGGTAGGTGCGATTACTCTTGCCTAACAGAGTAAGCCTTTCTCCAGGTGGAAATGCGTGACAAGAGCGACGACAGACTCAATGCATAAACTCAAAAGAAAGCATTATAATAGGGAACCAAGACGGGAAAGCCGCGTGGAGGTGAGGCATCTATGTAGGAACGAGAACGGGTGGCGCGCATGGCATCTGGGAGCAATGCCAGAATAACAGTGGGGTCAGGCAGCGGGGAACTCGCATGGACTACCTGCCCTCCACCAAGCAGCGGAGATCGGCGGCGCATCGCAGCATTGGATATCATCTGGAAGGGGGCTGCCCAGGGGCACAGGTGCGCGGCGGCGTCGGGGCCAGACCCTTCCACGGGCAGGATTGCGCAAGAGAAGGGGCACTGAGAGGCCTTAGCCGCCCTGTCTACCACTCCATTGATGCGCTTCGGCCTGTTACACCATGTCCCTAGAGAGCAGGGGAGGGGTAGGACGGAAATTCTGTCCCGAGGCGACGGGTCAGTGACTTGGCGCAGCAGGCGATGCCTATCGAAGCCATTATGGATCTTATCTAACATCAATGTGTGCCGGCCGACCATATAGAACACACCGACCCCCCAATATCCTGGCACAAGAAATAGCACGTAACAGCCTTAACACGCTTCCAAGCGTAATCCCAATCTGTAACCATGTGCAACAAAGGAGAAATTATGGATACAAACAAAAGAAGAAAGACAAAGGGCCGATACAAAAGACAAAGACAAAAGACCGTTCTAAACTAGACGTTCTCCCTCCGAGGGTCCATCTCCCTGTAACAAGGGGGCGGGGTCGTCGTCCGGCGCGGCGCGACGCCGTTGAGCGGGACGTTCTCCCAGGTGACGCGGCGGATGCGGGCCGAGAAGACGACGGACCCGCCCGACGGGCTCGGGCGCGGGGGCCTGAAGGCCGGGTCGCGGGCCGGGTCGGGCTCGTAGCGCGGCAGGTAGACGGTGTTGCGGAGGGCGCGGCGGGCGCGGCGGGCGTTGCGCTCCGTGAGCTCGTAGTAAGTAACGACGCTCGGCACGGCGACGGGCCAGAAGACGGCGCACGCGAAGACGTACAGCGCGCGGACGCTGGATCTGGCGCGCCAGCCGTAGGGCGGCGGGAGGCCCGCGCGGCGGGGGTGGTCGGGGATGTAGCAGAGGAGGACGGAGCCCGAGATGGTGCCGATGCTGAGGTAGAATAGCACTAGGAGGGTCTGGACGTCGAGGCGGCCGAACATGGTCGCCAAGTTCATCTTATGGACGAGGCCCCCCCACCCTTGGGAGTGGGCCTCTATCGACATTGTTTGGGGAGTGGTGACGATGCGTCCTTTGTTCTAGGCAGGTGCGGGTGGGCGTCTGGCCTGGTCTGCTGCAACGGCGGTTCCTGTGGACGACACGACGGATAGGGGGCACCGGGGAGGAGGGATAGTGCCTTGGGAAATACACATGGTCCGTCAGCTTCTCTGATCCCCTCGCCTTCGGGAGAAACGAGCCTGCGAGGGAAAGTAAAGTGAGTCGAGGCACTGTTCCGGGTGCGGAGAGGCGCCATGTGGTGGTGGCTGACAAGACGCCAGAGGCGATTAATTCCCTCATCGACTCTCACGACCAAAGTAACCTCAACGCCATGGGGCCATTCCGCGGTTGATGAAGACATCAGGATTTTGTGACCCGCCACATTTGCAGAGTTTAAATGCACCAGTGACGGAGACACATGGCCCAAAGCGTATAATTTCGGCTCGAGACTGTCGCCGACATGGGGAAGCCTCTTTTCCCTCGACTCGTCTCGTCCGCTGTTTATCCCGCAGAGGAGCATCTCCCGCGTTGACACCAGTCCGGTATCCCAACCGAAGCGACCCCCTCTACGACAAACACCACGTCCAAGACAGACAAGATGGCGGTAAGCATAATGTTATGCATGGTCCGCGGATCCAGGCCCTCGCTGGAATGATGCTGACCAACAACCCGCGCAGCAACCCCAGATGGAGCTGTACCCCATCAGGATGCCCAACTACTTTAGGGACTGGACGTACTACACGCACAACGAGGGCATCTACGTCCAGACGCTCCAGAAGGGCTACCGCTACTGCCAGCTCCCGGTCGAGTTCCGCGCGCGCTTCACCAACCCCCGGTGCGTCGTGTACAGGGGCCAGTACATGCCGTGGCCCGAGGCCGCGCTCGACGTCACCATCATCCTGTTCAGCGTGGGGATAGCCGTGCTGGCGCTCGTCATCATCCCGACCTACCACGGCTGGTGGCCCAAGATCCTGCTGCGCATCGGCTGCCTGAAGCGCGTCCCCGTCCCGCGCCGCGCCTGGGCGGGCAGCAACGCCGACGACATCCCCATGACGCGGCCGGCCTCGGACGGGCTGGCCGGCATCCGCGGCGAGCTGGAGCCGCGCCCTTACGACGACCAGGCGTACGTGGACCTGAACCGCCAGAGGGCGCGCTGGGTCAACCAGCCTCAGCGCACCAAGCTGGTGTGGAACCCCAAGCTGAAGTGGCCCGCAATCAAGGCGGGCATGCGGGAATGGGCGCTGGGTATGGAGCAGCTCCGGCGCCGCGTCACAAGACAGAGTGGCAATGATGATGGTGAAAGTCGAGTCTAAGCTGAAAGGAAAGAAACCGGTAGTGGATGTACAATCGGTTGGCTGTGGTTACCAGTTGGACATGTATTTAATGTTAAACTACATGTAATAATAATATGGCGAATGGTTAGGGAAAAGGCCGGTCAAATTGCAATGATTACGGAAGCGAGCTTGGGCAAAAACCCATGACGAAAAAAAAAACTCGCAAGCAAAAGAGGAAGTCCCAGATTTTGGGATGCGATATGATCAGAGTGGGATTCGAACCCACGCCATTTTCATGACTAGCAGTCACTTGGATCCAGGATCCTCCTGAAGCTAGCGCCTTAGACCGCTCGGCCATCTGACCTGTTGTGCTTGTTGTAAATAGGAGTACTCTGAGCCATTATGATGGTGAATCGTGGGGGAGTGGGGTGTGCGATGTAACATGACGGAGGGAGGCCGCATAGGTAATGCGGGGTCGTTGTTCTGTGAGGCGGGAAAAGGCTGTTCCTCTAAATAGTGTGGGCGTTATATCTAGGATGTCGAACATGATTGAAAACAAGCGGCCAAATATGCCATACTATGGGTTCGTTTTATATCCTCGGTTTTCTCACGGCGTGACAGCCGGGGAGCCCCCTTGGCCATGGGCGGGTTGCTGCCGCAATATGGCAGGCCACCAAACAAGCGGGAAGAAATGATATGGGAAAACATGTGAACAGTGGCCAATTAAATTACCAAATATGCTACTGCTATCAATCACGAGCTCGCACATGCCCTTCTTTGGCGGTTGTTTCTTTCCAACATACTCGCCCCAAAGATCCCCCCTCCCCATCACTTCGTCACCTCTCGCACCGTGACACAGTGCTTCTTCCGGCTCCTCCTCTCCCGCCTGCTCCTCCGCGTGTAGACGTACACCTCTTGCGGCTCCGTCGGCCCGAAGAGCGGCGCGCGCGGCGCCACCGCCGCCGCAACCACCACCGTGCCCGCGGACCGGCGGCGGGCGAGGCGCACGTCGCCGACGCCGCCCAGCAGCTCCCTGGCGCGGCGGGCGAGCGGCACGAACGGCGCCCAGAACTGCAGCGGGTGCGCCGGCAGGGTGTGGAACATGGCCGCGCCCCAGAAGGGCCAGACGACGAAGGCGACGGCGCCGTACGCCAGCACGCCCGCGAGCCAGACCAGCCACGGCAGGGCGGTGGCGGCGACGACCAGGCCGCAGGCGAGCACCAGGGCGGCGCGGCGGGCGGGCCCGCGCGGGTAGAGGGGCACGCGTCGCGTCTTGTCGAGGCGCGCGTGGCGCAGCGCGCACAGGCAGCCGAGCACGAAGCCCGCGGCCACGACGACGGGGAGGCCGAACTCGAGCAGCACCGAGCCGACGTCGGAGAGGCCCCAACGCGGCGCGAGCGCTTCCCGGCTGGGGCAGCTGTATATTATGGGGCTGGAGAATACCGTCTCGGGCGGGTGCTCCGTCATGTGGCAGAAGCCGTTGGCGAGGAAGTCGTTGAAGAGGCCGACGTCGTGCGTGCAAAAGATGAAGTGCCCGCCGTGCCGCTTGGGGACCAGGATCGGGAAGCCGGGAGGCATGTAGCGCGTCCCCGCGCAGGGAGTGACTGGTTCGGCCATGAGGGCGGATAGGGGAGCCATGGGCGCGAGTAGGGGGACCTTGGGGGCGGGTAGGGGAGCCATGGTGGGTGGTCTGCGGCGGTGGCGGATCTGTCGTTGGCGTTGACGGCGTAAAGCAGGCAAGGGTGAGGTCGTGTCCGACGTCGACACTCAAAGGATGAAGCTACTCGGTCGAGCGGTCACCAAGCGCCACGGAACGGTCCTGCGTCGGGCGAGCTGAGGACAGTGATGTTGCTATTGGAAACAAGGAGATTATGGACGCTTTGCTCTGTGTCCAGCGGTTGAAACAGTGCCGGTCTGCTCAGGGAAAGGGCCCACGATGGCACCCTTTACGATCGACGACGCCATGTATCGGAGATAGGGCAGAATAGGGTTTTCCATCATTGTCTTGACTTGGCTTCCAAGGGGCCCCGGGAATACCACGACAAAACCAGGACTGGCAGACGCAAGAGTAGGTTCAGTAAACTTTGTAAAGTCTAGAGAAGGCAACGGCGTCATCACCCTCCAAACTCAGAACAATCCATGACGAGAACGCCGCAGCCTCGAGCGTTCTGTTGGGTATATAGACTTTGATGCTTCCAAGGGCCACGGAAAATCCAGCCAGAGGAAACCAGGGCGCAAGTCAAAACACAAAGCATATTGAGTGTAGGAAATGTGACAGCGGCTTTCGAAACGTGGAAAGGCCACAAGCCGGCGACAAGTCTCAGCCCCAGTAACCATCCTTCCACAGCTCCTTCCTGTAGCCCTCGGTCAGAGCCTCGTTCTCGCCGTAAGCCTCCTGCCAGCCGACGAAGCCGCGGTCGAGGACGTAGACCTTTTGCTGGACCGGCGGTGCGGTCGCCTCCTTGCTGGCGGGGTCGGCGGTGGTGCCGGGCTCCTTGCTCTTGGTCAGGAGGGCCTCGCGCTCGCGAATGTACCTCAGGGCGGCACCGGGGCCGCGCTGCTGGGAGAGCGCGCAGTGGAAGACGACGGTCGGCTTGTCCTGCAGCTGACGCACGAGCGAGGGCATGGTAGCGTCGAGCGTGTGCGAGGGGTAGTTGAGGCAGCCCTTGATGTGGCCGCCGATGTAGTCTAGAGGAGAAGGGTGGGGGGGACGACGTCAGAGACAGGGCAAAGTGAAGAAAAAGAGCCCAACATCAGTAACGTTGTCAACGCACCATCGTCACGCACGTCGACGACGGCAATCTTGGTGCTGTCGGCTCCGGGGGCCAACATCAGGTCGCGCAGCTTTGCTGCCGAGATGCGCTCTAGGGTTGCGATAGTTGTCATTGTTGCGCGTTTTATGAGCATGCAAGTGGTGAATATGCTGCTAGGTGATGTAGGTCGGGTCTAGAGGAGGATCTTCTTCTGAAGAGTACGGGAGGGCCAACTGCTTATCAGGAACACGCAGCCCTCCTGGGGGGCCACTCGGGGCTGGTGGTCGTCGAGGGAGGAAGGCACCACTCTCGTGCTTCGTCGTGGGGGAGCCAGGATCAGAGCACGGGCAGGCTGGGCAACACAAAAGCTTGGTCTGGACCAGCATCGAACCCCTGCAGTCTGGTCTTTGCTTTGTGCCAGCTCTGCTGACATAAGCCATAAGCGCTTGGCCTGCCCCCAACACTGTCAACACTGCACAAGATTCAAGAATGGCCACGGAATTATTCCATGGACTGAAGTTGAATAAAATCATACTTTGATGCATTACATACGCCTTGCTACAAATGGTGTCTATCTTAACAGTCCAATAAAAAGACAAAAAATGCGACAAACAAACCCAAACAAACGCCAACCTGAACATTTTTTTCCCATAACGTTCGTTGTTGCTTTCTTGATTGATACATGAAGCAGCGCCAGTCTGCCCAGGTGCTCAGGTGCTCTTCCGGCCCTGCCGACAAGGCACGGCTCCTTCCTTACATTCCTTGTCGACCACACTGACCGGTCCCCCTCCCTAGCGCCTGCCCGAAGGGCCGACGGGCAGGCCGCGCGTGCTAGCGGCCCTCAGGGTCGGGCCAAAGTGCCACAGCAGCAGCGGCATCAGGATGCAGATGGCGAGGGTCATGATGGCCAGCAGCGTGTTGCCCCAGCCGAGGCCGAGGTCGTCGTAGATGGGCGGGCCGAAGAGCGGGAAGGCGAACTCGGAGATGTGCTGCAGGAAGGCGCCAACGGCGTGCGCGCTGGCGGCGTACTCGAGACCGTACGACTCGGTCACGTACGGCTGCAGGCTGAAGAAGCCCAGGATGAGCCCGATGGCCAGCAGAAAGGCCGCCAGGTCCGTGACCGCGTAGTGCCACCCGCTCTGCAGCGACCACCCGTACAGGATCAGGGCCGGCGGGATGAAGATGGCCGCCCCGCTGTTGACGGGGAGGCGCCATTCGGGCATGTGGCCGTCGGTGTGGTGCTTTTTGCGGAAGTAGGCCGAAAACTGTAGGCAACCAGGGTTAGTACGGTCCCTCTATTGCGACAAAAAGAGAATTGCGAATAGCACTTACCCCGTCGATGGCATAGCGACTAATGTGCAGTCCCAAAACAAAGCCAACGCCAATGGCCAAATAGTTCAGGCTCGCGCTGGCCTTATCCATGCGATAAATCTCAACGAAGCTCTTCTCAAAATTTGAAAGGCTGCGGAAATCAGGTCAGCGTCACTCTTCCCACCCTAAACCCTCCCAAGAACAGGTGTACTTACATCAGGTACATAATACCAAAGAGATAGGCCCTGTAGCTGAAGGGAACCTGCACCACAGGGTGGCACACCAACATGATAAACGGCAGGCAGATCTTCTTGATCATCCATTCGCTTTCCGTCTGGCCCGGCGTGTGGAACGGCGTGTGTAGGTTCCTATTGCCCGTCTCCTCTCGGAGCCGCTTGGCCCTACGCTCAAGGAGCACCCTGTGGTTCGACTCATCGAGCCAGGTGAAGGCGAGCGCTACCGCGATGGCGCTGAAGATGGAGGTGCCCCAGAAGATCCAGCGCCAATTGCTGTCCTGCGTGACGAAGGCGCCAAAGATGGGAGCCAGGGCACTGCCGAAGAATGGGAGGTAGGCATGAACCGCATCACCCCTCCCACCCATATGGGCTGGGTAGATATCTGCGGTCAAACCGGGAGCCAACTGGAACAGACGAGAAACAGACGTCAGCACTGACTGGATGCAATCAACTAGTAGACATGACGCATTTCTTGCCATGGAAACCTACCACCTGGGGAGCACTCGAACCGAGGCCACCGATAAAGCGAAAGGCCAGCAGCTGGGGTCCGGTCGTAGCGAAGCCGCATGCCGTGTTCCAGATCAGGTGCCAGAGGTGCGCATAACGGATGACGGGGACGCGGCCGTACGCCTCGATGAGCGGGGCCACGATGAAGGGGCCGACGCCAGCGGCGAGTACGTTGAGGCCCTGGATGAGCCGCTGGGGCGTGCCCGGCGCGATGTCCAGCTCGGCGCCGATGACGTCCATGGCCGGGCCGACCATGGTGGCGGAAAAGGGCGCGATGAAGCTGAAGAGCGACAGGATGAGCGAGGTGCGGTACTTTTTCCGCATCGGCCAGTTGGCCGGGTTCTCCGGGTCATCGGGGCCGGCCCAATCGACCTGAGGGAGGGGAGGTGATGTCACTCGTGTCAGCAAGATATTGGATGGGGTCACAAACAGATGGTGGCAAAACCTCTTACCAAGTTCTTGTCTTGGACCTCTTTGGACGAGAAGTCGTCACTCTGGCTCCCTGACCAGCCCGGCGGGCCGCCGCCGCCGCCTCCACCCATGGGCGGTCCCTGGCGTTCGATGTGGCTGGCCTTCTCCCACTTGGCGTCCCACGAAGAGTCAGTCGTGGACGGGACCTGGTTCCAGTCCATGCGGGAGCCGAGGGTGGCGCTGTTGAGAGCCGTCACGGACACGGCCTGCTCGGGCTTGGTCGAGGCGAGGTTGAGGGACGGGCCGGCGCGGCGCTCGGCCACGCTGAGCCTGCCATCCAGCTGCCCCGGCATCTGGATCGGGGCAGTCGACATGCGCTGCGGGCTGGAGCGGATGGCGTCGACGAGGGCCGCGATCTCGATCTGCTGGCTGGGCGGCTCCGGCACCCGCCTGGCCTCGGGCGGCGGCGCCGGCATGTCGGCCTGGTTCACCCGCAGGGCCTCGATCAGCGCCCGGGCCTGGTCCACGGTGACTGTGACCCTCGGGTCCGCGACCACCGCTGCGGATGAGTAGACGGCCGGCTGCGGCTGCGGGTAGTAGGCCATCGGGATCGAGCCCGGGAGCGCCGGCACCGCGTAGTCCTCGGACGGCCCCCGCGCGTGGTTGGTCCGTGACGGCGTGCGCCTGTGGCCGTAGGCCGAGGGCGACCGGGACGGCACGCGCGGTGGCGGCATCACAGCCCCGGAGTGGCTGCGACTCCTCGACGTCGTCGGCGGCGGGCCGGCAACCTCGTATCCCTCCGGGCTCGCCCTCTCGGGAGAGGACGCCGCGGCCGGGTACGAGGCGGGCTCGGGCTGCTGCGGGTATCGGGACGGGTCGCGGAAGGCCAGGTCGGGCTGGCTGGCGCTGCTGCCGGAGCGGGCGTGGCTGGCGAAGAAGGGGGACTGGCCGACGGCGGCGTGGGAGGAGAGGGGTTGTCTGGTCAAGGGACTCAGCCAGTCACGGGTCGGCGAGTCGCCATGGGCGGCGGCGGCGGCCATCCCCGTGGACAGCGGCGGGAGCGAGGCCGCGGCGGCTGCTCGGTCGTCCGGGTAGCCTCGCTGCTGCGGTAGCTGGTAGCCGCGAGGCGATGCTCGGGCTGCTGCTGCTGCTGCTGTTGCTGAAGAATCCATCGTGTTTTGACGCAACGTTCAAGAAAGTAAAAGCAGAACCAGAGCGTAGAGAACGTTGAGACGAACGATGGGGTGCCAATCCTTCTTCTGAGCTAAGCGCCCAAGCGAGCTTCTATTCTCTATATATTAACGTACACTTGACTGGCGCACATGCATCGCCACGCCTGCTCCCTCTACCTTCGTCTCGACCGGAAGACGCGGCTCTGGGACGATACGGGGGGGCCATGACCGGCTGGCCTGGATGGGAATTGCGGCAGCCGGATGGTCTTGGGTTTCTTGGAAACCGTCGCAAGATTTGTCTTGCCTCGCACCGAGGGCAAGGCATCCCTGGAACCCTAATTAGTTGCTGACGCACATGTGTTGTCGACAGGACGCTATTTTTCTGCCCGGGGTGTTATGTGCGTGCGTCGTTCGCATGCTGGTGGCAAAGTCGAAGCAGGGGGCAGCCACCTCACCCCCAAGCCGGCGCCAAGCGTCGTGGACATCACGGCCATCGGATGCCCGATGTTAATTAGAGTGGCGCAGACTCGGTTTCGCCAGCGTCGATCGAAGCTCCATGGGGTGATTTGCACACACCCCTCATATACCTGAGGAACGCACTTTGCTGGCCCCGCGCCGGTTTGAGTTGGGGGATTCACGCCAGCAGCACGCGCATCTTGCGGGGTGCCGGCAGGGGTCCTCCCGGGCGCCCGGCCTGGAATTGCCGAGGGTCCAGCTGCCAACACCGGGCCGTTTGCAGGGTGCCCTTCCCGCCTGCGCGAACCGGGGAGGGATCGGAGATTTTGGACCTTCTACCCAGGACGGGCCGGCCCTCGACTGCTCTCCTATCGTGCAGGGTCCTCCTGCTCTTGTCTCCCCCAGGCGGTTCCAGCCCGGCGAGCGAACCGGGCGGGGTGCGCGAACCGATGCCCACGGCAGCCGTTTTTTTTTTTGGAGGCTGCTTTACGTCAGACAAGTTTTACGGAATCGCTGCGAGGCCGGCTTCCCGTGTTTTGCTGGCCAAGCAAAAGCAAGCAGAGATCTCCAGGCGGCCCTTGGACCACCGGCGCCGACCTACCAGGGACCTGCTGTGACGAACTAATTGCGCCACCAAGCCAAAAGCGAAGGCCCCCGCTTAGTGGCTGGTAGCTACCAAGTGGGTCTATATCCGTCTGCGACACCCGCTCGCGCCCACCTCGGCTTGGCGGCGAGGCTATGGGGCGCTCGTGAGTTTCAAGCCAGTCTGCCCAGGGTCTCTTCTGGGTGCTTCGCGGTATTTATACCAAAGCAGAACACCGTGTCCGTCCAGGTCACACGTCATAGCAGGCCAAGCATATAGAATTTGCAGCAACACCCCTTTTTTTATATTGGCACCAGGCGACGCTCCTTTTGCTTTCCGAGGCATTAACTTTAACAAAAAGCCATAACCCGCTCTGTTTCGGTGTTTGCTTTTGAGCATGCGCCTATCACCAAACGCCGACTCACCATCCGCTCATGGCAAAATGGACACCGCAAAAAAAGAAACATATAATCACCGGTCTTTATGATCCCGCCCTTACCTTCCTCCTCGCTGCCATTAGCCTTCCTGCGCGATCTACGAACGCGTTCTCTTGTAGGCAGCAGGGGGGCCCGTCTAGGGCCGCCCTGACGACTCGGTGTGCTGTCCTTTATATCGGACCAAGAGTCGGTACCAAACGCCCTCGGCGAGTCTCACCGGGGGCATCATACTAAGCCCGAGCCGGGGGCCAAGCTTACCGGCAGGGAGATCCCCATCCCGCTTTGCTTGGAGCTTTTCAGGCGCTCCTTGGCCTATGCGGTGCGTGGGAATGGCTTCAGGTCGATCACAGGAATTCCCCACATTTTGACCAGGGGGGATGACGAAAACGCCTTGACCAAGGCTCTGAGCTTGCTGGCAGACTTTACGGCAAACTTTGGCGTGTTTACTTCTTCTTTTGCTGGAAAGCCGGGGGGTGTCTGTTAAAGGCCCTTGGTGGTTCCTCAGGGCACCGTGCCTTTTGGCTGCGCACGCAGTCCTGGCCTGGTTAGGATATTAAGAAGCCGAAGTGGCCAGCGGCCTGCTCGACGGGCTGCTGATGCGGCGGCCGGAACGGGTGATGGTTAGGTGAGCTCACGTGTCGGCCTCGCCTGCGCCGTGCCAGATAGAGATGGCGGAGGCGACGCGTGGAACCTTCTAGGCTCGCCGTACGCGGGAGTGATGAGATGAGAAGCGGTCGCCCGGCTAGCTAGGGATCCAATCTGAAATTTGACGGTTTGAATTTGGGGATGAAAACTGTAACATATTGACCTTCATATTTCGTCTGTTACTGCCTGGTCCCGATACTGCGTGTCTACGCCTCAACAGCCAAACTAGGAAGGTACATATGGATTTACGGAAGGCGACACGTACTTGGACCGCACAATTTGGGTCGGCGTGCTGTATGAGCATCGAATTTCTTATAAGTCAGTGCACCCCCTGTCTGCGCACCCCCCCTGTCTGCGCACTCTGTAGGCCCACAACATGGAATCTTCTAAAGTATTCCCGCCCTTATATTTTCGTTAATTTTAATCCGTTTTCCTTACTTTTTTTTGCAATTTAATGCCCAAATGCCAAAAAAGCGGTATACAAAAGAAAACGTTAAGCGGGCCCTCGCTGCGGTGCGCGCGAAGGGCGGGATCCGGAAGGTTGCCCGGCTTTATGGGATACCAAAATCAACCTTTAGGAATTGCATAAAAAGCGCTTTACCTATCCGGCAATTACAAAAGGAATATTAACGGATAGCCTTTAAGCAAAAAAAGCAATTAATTAATTGGATTTTATTGCAAAAGTTTTTAAACCTTTTACTAACGCACGCGGAAATCCGGTTTTTTGCCGAAAATATTTTCCGCAACGAAAAGCCTTCCTAACCGTTTGGAAAGCATTGGTTACAGGCTTTTTTAAGCCAATATCCAAAGGTTAAAAGCGGAAAGGCCCGGCGCATCGAAAACGCACGTATTTAAAGGGTTACTATTGTTATAATAAAGCAATGGTAAAAATGCTTCCTTATCCCGGAAGTAACCGCTATTAAGCCGGAAAACACGTATAACGCTAACGAGGGTGGCTTACAAAAGGGAAAAACCGGCAACGGGATCGTTTTAAACTTTGCTAAAGCCCGGGCTTTGTAACGTAAAAACTTTAAGTTACGCATTTAAACCTCTTTTATCGAATGCATTTTGGCTACGGGTATATTATTGCTTCCCTTTATTATTTTTAAAGGAAAAAACGTGCAAAAGCAATGGTTTTTTGCAAATTTGGCCCTTTTTCGAAAGTAAAAATTTATTGCTACAAATAACGGTTGGACCAACGATCGTACGGGCTTAAAATAATTGCAAAAGGTTTTTATCCTTTGCATTAAGCCTTCCTTTCCTGCCTTTCGCCTTTTAATTTTGGATAGGCACGGGTTGCACGTTATTACAAAATTTATGCTTTTGTGCTTTCGAAACGACATTTTCTTACTTTATTTGCTTGCCCATTCGTTTTACGTACTGCAACCTTTTGACTTTGCCGTATTTAGCCCCTTTAAATAGGTATATCGGAAAAAGATCGGGTTTAAAGCTTTATTTACCTATTTAACGGTGGTAAAAAAGCGTTAATTTTTATCCGCTTATTACTACGTACGATCCGTAGCCTTAACCCTTTATATAATTTTATCGGGGTAGCGGGCTTCCGGTTTATAGCTTTACAATATAGCTAAACCCTTTATAAACCGCTTTATTTTTAATAATGGCCCAAATAACCAGCGAAACCAAATTTAACAATTTGCAAAAGATAACAAGGCTAAAAAACGTTTAACGATTTTATCCCGAACGTTTTAAATGCTATGGAAAACCCCTAAGCGATTAAAAAAATTGGCTACCCAAATTAGCATTATTAAAGCCCGCTTTCCCGTAAGCCTTACAATACGATTATTTTTTAAAAAGCTTTAAAAAAGCTACAACGGGCACAAATACGATTTGGCTAAGGCCCGGCAAAAAATTAAGCAATTGGAAGGCCAATTGGAGGCATTGCAGCTTTGCAAAAGGAAAAAGGTGGCCGCGGATCCCAACGAAGCTTTTGTAAATATACACCGGGTTGCAGCGAAAAGGGGGGAGGTTTTGAAAAAAGGAAATAATGCATTTAAAAGCCCGGACGAATCTGATCAGGAATTAGTTTCGTCTTGCATCGAGGTGGCTTGAATAAAGGTAGAAATTTGCAGTTGAATGTAGTAGGTTTGGTGTTGATCGGATCCTTACAGAGTGCGCAGACAGGGGGTGCACTGACTTAATAGTTCTAGCGATATACTGGCATGGGAGACCTGTTGTTTTGCTGGATGCTTATGCGGTGTTCGCTGTGTTGGATGAGTATCAAGCTAGAAATCAAAGAAATCACCGCGGGCGGCACTTGGACCCCAAGAATTGTTCAGAGGGCCTAGGCTTCCCTCAGGAGGTCATGTCTCATTGCCGCCTTGGCGTGAGTGGTGAATGTTAACAGATAGAGGTCATATATTCTGGCTTGGACCTCCGGGGTTGGTCCGCCATAGCCTCGGGTTGATGGACTCTACGATGGCACGTGTCGCCACCCGACTGGCTGGTGAAGACGGCTTGGCCTTTATGGAACACGACCGCAAAAGTTGTGTCTCTTGGATATCCTCTTGGTCTAGGACAAGGTGATGCCACATACGACACACACGACACACGTTCCGTAAACATTCTGTTTCACAGCCCACAGAGCAGCTACGGCCTAATCGGCCCGTCAACTCGACCACAGATGTAGCAGCTGCCGTCCCGCGCCTTCGAGCGCGCTCTTTATTATCCATCCCTCCGCCACGGCCGTCCTGGCCATCAATCCGTCAGACCGCGCTCCCGAGGCGTTGGGCGTGTGGAGGCGGCTTAAGTCGCCACGCAATCAAGGCGGAACATGTGCAAGACTCGGCGTCACGGCGAGCGGCGGGTCCGCCCACACCGCGGTGAGCATCCGAGTATGTGCAGGCGCAAGAGGACGAATAAGCTCCTGCATGTTGGTGATCATGCCAATCGCGCTGTTTGAATAACTGGGGCCTCGTATTATATCGAAATGACTTCAGTACAGCTGGAACGGGACTTCTAGCATTTTTTCCGGGTGCTGTGTCCCCGAACAGTGCCTCGGAGGCTTCGTGGAAGGTGAAAACGGCAGGGACAAGCCACACCAATACACGATGGAAACAGGTGGGAAGAGGGCCTCCTGCATAGTTCAGATTTGATTCCACCACGGCGTGTGCATGGCCGCTCTCAAGGCTTCGGCAGCTTGGGCACAGAGGATGCCGTCCTCCAGCCACGAGGGGCGCGGACCTTGGCGAGCCATCCAGGGGGGCATCCCAAAGGCCATCTTGGTGGCCACTCTGTCCACGCCGTCTTCGCCGCCCCAAAAATATAGCGCAGCTGGTGCAGGATCTGAATATCCGCCCCATTAACCGTGCCTGCTTGGTCTTCTCCACGTCATCGCACTGGTTGATGCAAAGCGCGTCGAGCCAAATGGTGTGGTGCCGTTCTGGGCTTCGGAGCCGCCGTGAAGCTTTGTATGCGCTTTCGCCGGGCTGAACAGGCGACCCAATGATCAAAACGTTTGCTGTTTTGGCGGGTGACCCCCAGACGTATGAGGCGGTCTCGTAGTCGACTGCGGCATCGTCCAGGCTGACTATTTGGTAGGTGCACTCCACAGGCGAGTCTCCTGTCCTATGATGTAGCTGTATAAGTTGAATATGCGACGAGGCATTAGGGAGGTTGGGCAACATGGCAATTATGGTGTTGGTATTGTAGTGTGTCATTTGGGGTCTGCCTGTACGCTGAAGATGTGATGTCGGAGATGAAGCAAGGCTCGGTCCCAATAGAGGAGCGACTCCCACCCAATTTCTGTACTCTCCTGCCCGCCACCAATCTGCTGTGCTACCCCCAAACCAGTTGAAAACAGCAGGAGGGCTTGAGGTATCTACATCTCGGCGACATCAGCGCTAGACGTGTGGCTTTGCTCGCCCGGCCAGCCACTTTTTCTTGAGTGCATACAAGGCTGGGTGACCACCCCCGCTGGGAGGCCGCCTTGCTGCCCCGGCACCTGCTCGATTCCCGGTGGCTGTCGAATCCGCGATGGTACATACCCCGCTCGTCCTGCCATTGGACATGGATCGGCCATACTGGGCTAGCCTGGACCAGCACTCGAAGGGTTGCATTATGAATTCCAGCGCGTCCAAGGCTGATTCCTGCCGTTATAGGCTACCAAATCAGTAGCATGCATGCATATGAGGTGGGCGAAAGTGCTGTTCTCAGGCAGACATCGTGGACAGGAATAACGGCAGCACGAGCATGTTCCTCTCCCCCTTGGATGCCAGCAACACCCCAGGTGCTTCCACGAATGCTCAGACACCTGGCCGCCATGGTCTGCCTGCTCACGATCCAGCAGATTGGCTCGGGATGCCTGCCGAGCTAGCCGAGTAATGACATGCGTGGCAGGGGGCGCAAGGCGGAAAGATGGATGGGATTTTAGCTCACGTTGGCAGCCTGACGGGCACATCACCACGGCCGTGCGCCGCCCGGGCGCCATGCGGATACGGTCGGTTGACCCGGACAGGCTTTCTTGCGGAGCCGGTTCAGACCAGAACAAGACCAAAGTCGAGATGGAGGGCGGTGACATGACGACGATGAACCTTTGGCATGGATGGGCCTCCAAAGCGTCCGAGTGCTCTAACCGGCAAGTCGACAGCATCACTGGTGACGCTGGCGTCAGTGCGCTCGTTCATCTCCTCTTTTGCTCGTCCGACGGTCTAGCGGCAGCAGAAGCAACGGCCAAACGAAGCCGAGTGTGGATTCCGTCCGAGCGACGTCAACTGCCGGACTTCCGATGCCAGGAACAGGCAGCTTGCGCGTGAACCTTGATCTCCGAGCTTCCAGAGAAACGGTCCCCTTGGCCATGCTTCAAGACGCAGTCCCGCACCGACACACAAGTGCAGAGAGCCTGGCTGCCGCCTGCTGGCTGCCCGCTTCATCGTCTCTCTTCTGCGCTCGAGCCTCTCCAAAAAAAAACCCTCCTGCCCATCACACCTCGAAACCCAACCGACCAGATCAGAAAGCCATGGCCGCAACGCAACCCGGGCGCCCCGTGGAGCTGGCGCACTTTGTGGTGCGCACGCACGACATGGACTCCGCCGCCGACTCCTACCAGAAGCTGCTCGCCGCCGACGTCGTGCAGCGGACCGAGCGCATGACCTTTCTGAGCTATGATCGTGAGCACCACCGCCTGGCTGTGGCCCTGGACCCGTCGCGGCTCCCGAGGCCCAGGGCCAACGGGTCCGCCGCACCCACAACACCGCAGGCCGTGTGCGGCTTCGACCACGTCGCCTTCACCTTCGGCTCCGTCGGCGACCTGCTGCGCGGCTACCGCGCGCGCAAGGAGCTGGGGCTCGAGCCCCTCTACTGCCTCAACCACGGCGTCTCCGCTAGCATGTACTACGCCGACCCAGACGGCAACAAGGTCGAGCTGCAGGCGCAGAACCTTGCGGACCCGGACATGGCAAGGGCCTAGATGCGGAGTCCCGAGTTTCTCAAGAACCCGCGGGGCCCGTCGTTTGATCCCGATCGTCTGCTGCGGGCGCTTGACGGTGGGGAGAGTGCGGCCCGTCTGCTGGCACAGATGGCTGCGGAGTGACGGTGGTCTGGCAGAGGTACAACGGAGTGTGTTGACACAGAGATTCCTCGATCCAGCAATACCTACACGGCACGGCGGCTTGATGTATCTAGCTCAACAAAGTTATACTCTTGCCACAGATATCCCTCCATCTACTTATGCCTCTCTGTGGCTAAATCCCAGCCAAGGTACCAGCAAGTTCGCCCGCGCCTCCGATCACAGACGTATCTTGCCCTCACCGCCGTCTCCCACCACTCCCTGCCCTTCCTCAACCCCGTTGATCCCATTCTTCTCCAAGGCTGCCTGGTAGGCACTGACCAGCCGGCCATCCGGCAGCTCGACCTCGGTCTTGCGGACGTGGTACAGGACCAAGGGGTAAATGGCGTCGGGGATGATGAACAGGGCGCTGAGGAAGATGGCCAGCGGGTTGACGAAAAAGCTGTGGGCTTCGGGCCAGTACCACCGCATGACGGCATATAGCGCGATAAGCCCGGTGAAGGATCCGAGCGCCCGGACGAACCTGTTCAAAACGGACGTGTCAGATCTCTTGCCGCCCGAGCAGTGTCCCCAAGCCCCACCCCCACAGGATTATGGCACCCTAAACCTACCAGATGGCATAGCTGACTCCGCCGCTGTGGCCCCGCGACACCGGCATGGCCAGGCTGCCGGCGCTGATGAAGGCCTGTGGGATCAGCGCGCTCCAGTACGCCATCTCCATGACGTCGTAGCCCTCCTGGTGGCGGTACCACTTGCCCGTCTTGTCGCCGTGCCCGACGCCCGGCCGGGACACCCACCACTCGGCGAAGGTATAATTGCCCCATATGGCGGCCGCAGTAAGGGAGACCAGGAGGAAGAGCATGTGCTTTCCGATCCACGGGTTGGACATCTTCCAATCGTAGGGCGCGTATACAGCCGTCGTATAAACCATGCCCAGGTCCAGGAAAAACCACACAGCCAGGCCGGCGAATTCGACGGGGTGCTCGGCCACGTAAAAGGCGTAGATGACCTCCCACGACCAGTTGAGCACCGTGGCCATCAGCGGCATCCCGTACGACTTGGTTTTGATGGACCGGATGGTAATCAGGATGTAGGTCGCGTTCCAGCACACGGCCCCGATGCCGAGCACCAGCGTCGACGCGACGGGCAGCCACGCCGGCACGTGCGGGGGAGGAGTGTCGTTCAGACCCATGGTGGTCGAGTGAACAGAGCAAGATGGGAGATAAAAGGGGAGATCGATTTTGTGAGCCCAGCCCGGGACCTGCTGTCTGGTAAGCTCTTGGGCGCCTTGTGGGATGCATGTGCTCTCTTATGCCCCCCGATGCTGCGTGCTCAGGCCCTTCGTCCTGACTTTTCATCACCACGACCGGGCGTCACGGTCAGGGCACTTGCATCGGCTTGCCTCACAGTGGCAAACAACATCCTGACCGATGGGGAGCGGGGCCTTTTGGGGATGCGGGCGTGGACTTTGCGCACTTTTAAGCAAACAAGCCCGAAGATTCCCGTGTGAGCCCGGTGATGTTATGCCAGCACCTTTCGCTCGAGTTAACTCTAAAGTGTTCCTGGCTGCGTCTGCCTAGAATGCTTAGGTGTGTTGATGAGGTTACCGTGTTGCAATGTCCAAACATGCAGTGGAAATGGATTCTACCAGTTTGTCTTGCCTGTAGGACACGCACCAAACGACGTCCCACGCTTGAGTGAAGCGAAAGTTCGAGGGGGTGCTATGAGAAGAAGTGTGCACATGCGGAAGTAATATTCAATGCGATATTGGAATAGGTGTTTCTGTGAAGTTTAGCGCCAACTATATTCACAGCACAAAGGAAATTTCCGGAGAAATGATTGGTATTAACTCGAGGAACAGATTAAGCAAACATAACCCCATGCCACGAGAGAGCACGGACGAGCAAGCACCAACGCCAATTCGACTCTGGCTTACCCACACTTGTCCTTCTCTAGCCTCCCTTTGCTTCTCTTCTATCCACTCCTTGAGCTTCTTCAACGAGAACTCGTCATGTTTCCAATAATAGGTGCTGAAGGCGGGGAAGCGAAGTGGGGGCAGGGGAGACTAACACCACATAATAGCCACACGAGGTCGACCGCAGGTTGTTGGTTCTAGCGTTTGTGCGGTTTGGTCCAATCATCAACTCTAAGATGGATGCGCGCCTATTGGCCAGCCTGTGTCTTTCTCCTCTTTTCATCGATATCACCCTCGCCGCCCTCACATCACTCACATCGACTCACATTTTGGTCACACTCTGTTCTAGATGAACCTTGGCTGGCTCTGATCTTCCGCCCAAACGGGAGAATTTCCCTGTCGGTTCGCCATTATGCCGCCTTGGCGGCGGACGCGTTGCGGCTAAAGACGTTTTCATGGCCGGGGAGAGCGGGCCTTGGAGAAATCGGGAAGCAGATCGTCCCTTCCGCTGTCCATTGCGGCCCCAGACTCGGCAATCTCCACGGGCAGATCGCAGCAGACAAGATCTGGCCCCCCCTTTGCACGGACAGGTAGTCCGATTGCTCATCTGCCGCGATGGTTTCGATATTGGGGTAGCATTTTCTCCATCGCGACGACGGAGCTAGAAGAGGGGAGCTTCCCCTCACGCGGACGTGGGCCCCCCGATGCATGCTCTATAAAGTACCACTAAGAGAGAGCCACCAGCCCAAAGACCCGGTTACTGCGCACTCGCACATATCGGCCACTGTGTTAAGCTCCCGACGCCAAGTCTACAGCTCTTGAACCATCGTGCGACGCAGAATGAAGCTTCTTCTCTTCTCGGCCCTCCTGGCCGTTGGCCATGGCGCGCCTTCCACCAACAAGCAGCTCAACGCAAGACAAGGCGCTGTTAGTTCAGGCACCTTCCTAGACCAACAAACACGAAGCATATGCTGACATGAACCCGCAGGCCGGGGGCACGGGGAAATACCCAGCGGTAAGTTGCTCTCAAGCCGCGGACGAACGAACCAGCCATGCCAAAACGATCACAGACTAACACCCCAGCCCCCCCGCCCCACACCGCCAGGCCTACACGACCGACAGCTCCCTCCCGAAGCACACCATCTACGCGCCCAAGACAGTTCCGCAGGGGGTCAAGCTCCCCATCATGGTCTGGGGCAACGGCGCGTGCGCGGCCGACGGGCTCGCGTTCCGCGGCTTCCTGACAGAGGTGGCGTCGCACGGATACGTCATCATCGCCAGCGGCGCGCCAAACGGGCAGGGGTCCACCACGTCGAAGCAGATGCGCGACGCCATCGACTGGATCTCGGCCAGGGCCGGCACCGCCGGCACGCCGTACGCGGCCGTCGACAAGACAAAGGTGGCGGCGGCCGGCATGAGCTGCGGCGGGGTCGAGGCGTACGACCAAAAGGACGACGCGCGCGTCGCGACGCTCGGCATCTTCAACTCGGGCCTGCTGCAGAACACGGGCGCCGTGGCCACCATCCGGAAGCCCGTCTTCTACTTCATGGGCGGCACGTCGGACATTGCGTATCAGAACGTAAGCCTCCCCTTGGTTTTTGTTTCGAGATGCGCCAGCTTTTTTTTTTCTTTCTTGCTTTTGTTGGGAGTGAGTGGACCTGCTGACCGACGATACCTCTTTTCCCCAGGCCGAGCGGGACTACAAGGGCCTCCCCGCCGGCACGCCCAGCTGGAAAGGGAACCTCCCGGTGGGCCATGGGGGCACCTACAATCAGGCCAACGGCGGCAAGTTCGGCAAGGCGGCCGTCCACTGGCTCAACTGGGTACTCAAGGGGGACGCCACGTCAGGGGCTTACTTCAAGACCTCGGCTGCTGCTGCCGATGGATTCACCGTGGAGAAAAAGAACCTTGACAAGCTGCCGGCGTAATTGGTGGAGAATCCCGGGATCTATGACGGGTCTGGTTCCTCCTTCTGGCTCATCGTCAAGTGAACACCATCTCCTTTTGTCTAGTTCGGGGTCGGGACGTGATGAGCTACCGTCAGGTTCCTTCGACGAGTCAATCACGTCCACAGAGGCCGATATGTCGCGCCCCGTCACTTGAAGCAATAATCCACGCGTGTCTGAGGTGACTCCGCTGGCAGAGTATGCTTACATAGGGGTTTTACACGCCCTAAAACATGACAAGGAGGACCCCTGGTGGCACCCTGTACCGAAAATCACGCGTGCGCGGGACCAAGCCGCCGCAACACAAGAATCTTCGAATATTTTACGACGATGGCGAGGATTCCTCGTGCCACCCACCGCGTCCCGGGTCCGGCAGACGTGGCCGCCATGGAGGTACCGGCTACAGCTCGAGCCGGGGCGGCCACCGCTAGTGCTAGTGGAGCTCGCACGACGACGGCCTGTCCGAGTCTGGCAGCGACTGCTGTTCCGAGGGCAGTTGGACAGGGGGTTCGGGGGAGACGGTGACCAGCGAGGACACCCCCATGCAGAGCGACGAGTGATATGATACTTTGGGGCTGAGTGGAATCATCGTAGACTGTTGCACAAGAATGGATTGCATTTGCTCTATCGCTGGACATGGGGTCGCACAAACAGCAGAAATAATCTACCGAACTGTAGCCCCAGTCAGAGTCTTGACAGTGCAGACCTTGCCATCCTCCGTAATCAGCTTTCCCAAGCCCTCCTTGCCACACTCCTTGACAGCGCCCGCGTCGAAGCCGACCTCGAGGCCGTCGGTGGTGGTGAAACCGGGCTGGAACATCTCCCAGACCTTCTTCTTGGGGTTCAGCTGCTTCTCGGGCTCGCCCTTCCAGCCGTCAAAGAAGACCCGGGCGCCGGCGGGCGCATCGGCGGGCGGGTTGACCAGCTCAACGGGACCCTTGTGGTCGTCAGCCTCGCCCTCCTTGAGACGCGGCGACGCAGCCAGGACCATGGCGCACGACTTGACGCCGCGCATCTTGACAGGCTTGAGGTTGCACACCACGACCACCTTGCGGCCTTGCATCTCCTCGAGCGGCACCAGGCCGTTGAGGCCCGAGCAGACGGTGCGCACCACCTGGCCCTCGTACTCCTCCGTGTCCGGGGTGCCGGCTGGGTCGCCCATGGCGATGGTCGACACGAACAGGCTGTCGGCTTCGGGGTGCTTGATGGCCTTGAGGATGTGGCCAACACGCAGGTCGATCAGGGCCGGCGAGGGCGGCGCGGCGGCCGCGGCGGGGGCCTTCTGTGGCTTGGGTGTCTTCTCCTTCTTCTCCTTCTTCTTCTGGTTGCCTCCCTCTGGGGCGGAGCCCTCGCCGGCGACGGCGGCGACGACCTTGTCCTTGGCCTCGGCGACCTTGCTGGCGGCCTTGGACGCGGCCTCTTTGGTGCGGTCGACAACCGTCTTGCTCTCGGCGGGCTTGCTGTCAGGGGCACCGGCGGTGGCGGTGGCCTTCTCCTTCTTGAGCCGCTCCTTCTCGGCCTTGGCCTCCTCAGGCGACTTGACGTAGAGGACCTCGTCGAGGTTCACGCTGACCTTGTCGGCATCGGCGACGTCGAGACCGAAGACGCCGGCGCTGTTTTGGACAAAGTCGAGGTGGCGGACAATGTGCGGACGGCCCTCCTTGCCGGTGCGCTGCTCGGCAGACCAGGCCTTGACGGCGGGGGCCAGGGCCTTGTAGAGCTCGACGTCGGCAGAGCTGGGCTTGGAGCCGAGCACGGTGGTCCTCGAGGATAGGTGCGTGTTGAGGGCGTCGAGGATGGAGGCTTCGGGTCCCGTCGAGGCCTGGGCGGCGAGGCGCTCGGCGGTGGTCTGCCACTGAGCGATCTCAGCCTGCTCGGCGGGTGTGTAGGTCTGTTTGGTGACGGCCGCCATCTTGCTCAGGAGGTGGGCGCGTCGGACTGGGGCAAAGGCTCGGAGAGGGCCGCGGAGGAGGGGGCGGAGGGGCAGCAGTTTACGCGACAGGGAGCGCCGAGTTCAGCTACGAGTACCAGGGCGTAGCTGAGAGCGCAATGTACGAGGGAGTTTGTGATGAGGACAAATCGGCAGACACGAAGGGAGACAAGGACAAGACTGCGCCTGGCTGTGACGTCTGTCTCTGGTGTGGTCACAAAATTTGACCGCGGGGTACCTGTGACTGGGCAATTTTGCCCCACTATTTCTCGTCAGGGTGGTGGGGGCGGGTCTGTTCAGCGCAAGGGACAATCATCAAAGGCGAGAAGTTTGAATGGCTTCCTTTCCTTTCCTGTCAGTACAAAGACCTCTCTCCATGGAGATCCGACAATACATTCATTGGAATACCCTTTGTGTGCACAATGACTCTTTTGTCTCGCCGTCATGCATCGCGTAGTCTCTCAAATACCCCGGCCTTGGTCGTCTCCTTGCACCATTCCGTTCCTCGTTCCGCAGACATTTCCTACATCGGCTACATCATCCTCCTTGACTACCAACTACCTACCTACCTGGGCAGGTAATCCACCAAGCAATTGCTTGAACCAACCACCCGAGTACACCAACCCGCATTGATCCAATCGGCCTCCCTCTCCTCGCCTCGCCATCATGTATATCACAACCGCAATCGAGACGCTCGCGACATCGGTAATGAGCATCGACTATCGCCTGATTTTTCGCTTGGCTGTGATAGACTTCGTCATTCGTTTGAACACTGAGCTCTTCAGGCAGCTCAGGCTTTTGACGAAGTGTTCCACGGCGATAGTAACAGGTCTCCTTGCCTTGGTACTAACCCCAGTCATGGAACTCAAGACCCTGATCGTTCATGTCAAGCTTGCTCGATACATGGCAGTTGCCTTGTTCATTTTGCTTGCCTTGTTCATTTTGGCAGTCAATGTTGGGCTCAAGGCTAGCATTGATCTTAAGCGCGAAGCTGGGATGGATCCCCATGCGACAACACTCCCTTGGACCCTCCCGGGCGTCTCCCCATTCCACATGGCCTGCCCCTCCGGTACGCGCATTTGCCTATGCTTTGTTTTTGGGTACAAGGAGTATATTAATTAGTTATTGCTTGCTTTGGCGCCCCCTCCATCTCTTAAATAGATCCTACCTTCGTTCTAACCACTCGCTCCGCCTTGTCACTGATAGCCCCCATCCTCCCACAACCTCCCTCTGACGAAGCGAGTGCTCGCCACGCTACTCCAACATCGTCACTAGACTAGACAGCGTATAGATCCACAAGGGGCGCCGGTTAGTTATGGCGCAGGCGTCGTCGGGCCGCCGGTGCAGTGCGATAACGGCCATGCCGACGCTAGCGACCCCAAAGTTGATGTCCCTCTCTCCCGGTTAGGATACGTCACCTCCCAGGTGATAGTATTTCCGTCACCCACTGGCGTTTGTCATATGCGGCAACTCCGCGTGACACGACACTGGGCGAGTGCGAGTGAATTCGGGAGTGCCCCCACGCGCGCAATTCACGGCCATCAAGGTGTCACTTTGAGGGGTTGGTGGCTCCAAACAACCCAATACAAATACGCAGAGCCGCCTCGACTTCCCCCTTCCCTCCCCGTTGTCTCCAGATGACTTCTATCAGAGAGATTTGGCCATCATGTCCCCCACGCCTGCCAAACCGACATGTCGCCCGTCCAAGGGCAGCCGCCTGGTGGCCGAGACAGCGCGAGATGCCGCAGGCCAGATCGTTGAATCCCATGCCGCCCTGACCAAAGAGAGCTCCCTTGCGCCTAGCGCATCCGTCAACGCCATCCTGTCGAGCTTAGTCAAGCTGTGCTCCGAAATCCACGACCACAACACCGTGGACCTGGTGAGAAATAGCGACCCCACGCGACGCGCAGCCGGACACGAGGCGCGTGCTTTCTGACATGGCACACCCCAGATACTCCAAGACGAGCGGGTCACATCCATCCTCCCCGAACTCCGGCGGTTCTGCGCTGAGTCCGAGTTCTTGCTGGAGCGCCACTGGGCAGAGTGGGTGCAGAGCGACGAGGCGAGCGACCTTATCCCGGACCCGTGGGACCGCCTGTGCAAGTTCCCCTACTACAGCAACTACGTCGAGCTGGTGCGAATAGAGCTCGCCGCGCTCTTCACAGTCCTGCCCTCGGCCCCGACCCGGATCGCCTATGTCGGCTCGGGCCCCATGCCGCTGACCTCCATCTGCATCACCCTCGCCCTGACCGGCGGCGGCGGCTCACCCTGGGGCGCGTGGGACGGGCCGCCGGCCCCGCTCGAGGTTCTGAACATTGACTGCGACGACGACGCCCTACGCCTCTCGCGTGAGATGGCAAGGCAGTTGGGCCTGACGGGGCAAGGCATGGGGTTCGCCAGGGCCGACGCCAAGGATTTCGACCTGGACCTCTCAGGCTACCAGGTCGTTTATCTCGCCGCCCTCGTGGGCTCGACCAACGAGGAGAAAGAGAGGTGTATCGTCAACGTCGCCAGCCGTATGGACCCCGGCGCCGTCATCCTGACGAGGTCTGCCTGGGGGCTCCGCAAATGCCTGTACCCGGTAAGTAAATATCGGGGCGACAGCAGAGTCGACACCCCGTTGACAGTTTTTTTTTCTCTGGCGGACAGCTAACGGTGACCTGCAGGAGCTACAAATCAGCCGGCCGGCGCTTTTGCAGTGTCTTGACATCTGTCTTGTGGTGCACCCGTACGGGGCCGTGGTGAACTCGGTCATGGTCGCCAGAGTTAAAGGCAGACATGCGTAGATAATTCCATAATATTATCCACCGCGCAGTAATTATCAGACATATCAAGGGTGTGGAATCGGTGTCTGTCGGGAAAGGCGCTGAATGTGGCTGCGGATAAAGAGCAGTCGTCATCCTGCCTCCGCCCCTCTCGGCAGTCGAGTTTCATCCCAAAGCCCAGCCAGCCTAGCCTCGTCTTGGCGCGGCGGCAATAGCCATCAAGGGTTAGCTCCTGAAATGGCAAACATACCGCAAAATACCATTTGCCAAAGCTCACCGCCCGGCCACTGATGGGACTGAAAGCCACGAAACCCCTTGGGGTTTTGCTTGAGCTTAACATGGCCTATTTAGCATGCTAACTATAGCTTACCTAGCCTTCGGGGCATGCCCAACACCCGCCCACGCCAACCAGGAGCCCAGAAATCCCCGGGAAGTATTTGCCGGTCCCTCGGTCTTCCGCCTCCAGATTTGCAGCTTCCCCATGAGGAAGTAGCTTGGAAATTTTTGGACGCAGCCGACTTTGGGCCTGGATCCTTTACCGAATTGCCAAAACTAGGCCCGAATCTATGGTTTAGAAAGCTTTGGGGTGTGACCTTGGTCGTTGGGGACACGAGCGGTGAAGATGCCATCACGATTTGCCTCGCCTTCGGCGAGGCGTTACCAGTTCTATGCAGGGGTGCGGAACCATGGCATGCGGCCACATCCGCCACGTGGGGCATGGGTCGTGGAAGCCCATATCAGTCCCGCACGGTCCGATGCCGATTTTCCGTCCCCACGCGCTTGATTGCCGCCTAGAACGCTCTGGGCGCCAACAGCCACCACGGGAGTACCCGCACGCTAGAGGGAACAGGCAGGCTAGGCACTAGAATTACGTACAGATGGTACGAGATGGCGGGACGGCTTTCGCGTCTAGGCGCCAAGGGGTGGAACATGTGGCTCAGCGCAAGCAGCGTTCAGGACTTGCGACGGCATCTCTGCGAATGGGCTCCAGATTGGTCTTCCGACTTGAGCAAACGAGAACAACTGTCACGCTAGGCTGTTACTGTCTCTGGTGCGGTCTCCTGTCTTGGAGTCGTAGTGATCAAGCAGCACATGGCCGCGCTCAGCATGAGCAGCATTGTCCGTGTCAGGCAGCTGTACCGGGTAAATAGCACATTCGAAGAACCAGCCCTTGTTCACACAACACGCGGGGGTAACGGATGTAGCATAGCGCCAGGCAAATAGGTAACTACAGCGCTTTGTCGCCAAAGCGTGCAACCAGGCTAGCCCAGAAACTCGAAGCAATTTCCTCAAACCACCGCCAAGTATACGGAGAAGAAGCTAGCAAATGCCAGCAAAAATCTAGCGATATGACGTCCACAAGGTGTGGTATCAGCGGGCGAGAAACAGCGGTTTGAATGTATACCAATCCCATTCATGTTTTCGCTTCTCCCTTGAGTGACAGCCATCTTGTGGAGGTTACAGGGCCAGTAGTAGAGCCGCTGCTGGACCCCAAGGACGCAAATCACAGAGCCCAGACCCTAATGGCGATAACGGGACAGGAAGAGCAATTCTGCAACTTGCTTCTGCTGTCAGTGACCTGGACTCACTCTCAAGCACAAAATATCGCGGTCGGTCGTTTTCGGAGGTTTCGAGGGCTTTTCTTCTTTCGGGTAGGCTTGGCGAGACGTGGGAAGAATCATTGTCCAGGTAGTTTGTGCGCAGTGGTTGCCTCGGTGTCTAGTTAATCGCAAAGCTACAGTAGTCGGTTATTTCAACACCCACTCGGAGGCAGTATGTAGAAGTATTAGAAAGGCACGACAGTCTAGGAGTCAGGGGAGGTAACCCACCCTCGAGAGGACATTTGTCAGCTGGAACTCGAGCAAGCATAGCTGCCTCCCCTGCCAGCATCCACACGACCTCTGTACTGCCTTGTTTAGCCACGCGTACAGATTGTGCAGCCAAAGTTCGACTAGGAACGGGGCCTAACAGCAGATAACGTGTGGTGGGCCAGGTTCTGGTCGAATACCGCCCAAGTGCAGAAGTCCTCGGATAACTGGGCTGAGGGCGGGGATTGCCTCTGGTTGTTGGTGACAGATACAGATGGTCCGGTGGCATGGGAGCAAACAATACAATCCAAATTGGGACTGTTGTTTTCGATTGACGGCTGGATTTGTGATTTGACAATTCTCGCCGTTGCGGAGGCGAACCAATTACTGTGTAGGTGCGTTTATGTCGAGTCCGGGCAGGCAAGTGCCCATCGAGATTCCGTATGCCTGTCGCGTCCTGCGTGCGACTGCGACCGTCAATATTACTGCTTCCCCTCCCAATACTGCCAACTCCCGGTCCGGATTCTATCCCCACCCGCTCCCAATCGGCGATGGTAGCCATCTCGATCGCGGGTTCTGGTGACTGGCAAAGCGGGCGGCGGAGGCAGCCGGGTTGGTCAGGTACCTATAGGTAGGCAGTAGCTATCACCGGTCAGCCGCAGCCATTCCTTGGCTGGTGGGTGACGCACGTCCTTGTGGTGTCGCCTTCGAGATGGGTTCCATGGGGCTCTCGTTCATTTTTATTGTCACTGTAGCGCTATATGTGCCCTCGGCAGCATACGCGCGGGCGGCCTTGTCGAGGGCGTACCAGCCTGACCTATCCCCTGGCCGGGTGACGATCCGACGCAAACAAGCGCGGGGCCCATACGTAGGTGATCGTCCCCACGGGTCTCGATGCCGTTGCTACTGCTGCTGCTACTGCTGCTGCTCCATTGCTTGCATCTGTCCTCGGTTTTTTTTCAGGGTCTGGTGGAGTCCCCTATGGGTAGGCTGGGGACGCAGCCCTGAAGGCTTGGCTGATCGAGTGCGAGGAAGGGAGGAAGAGCAAGGGCCACGGACGGCGACCAATGATGGCCGTCCGCCCTGGGCCCAGGCAAAGTAGAAGCCACAACCAAACCTGCGGGACGGTAGATCGCCGCTTTCTCCTCCAGCCGTGGGCGTCTCGCAAGCAGTCCCCGCCATGGCCACCATGGCTTGATATATCGCCAACACAACGCCCGCACAACGCCCGCACACCTCATTATGACGTGGGCCCCGTCCCCACTACATTGCCATTCAGTACATCCATTCCGCATCATCGACCCCGTTTTCCAAGCACAGCCGTGCACTAAGCAACCATGCGAGGAGACGACGCCATGTCGGAGTGGTTCCCACGGGGAACGCAGGTGGGCCATGACGAGCCGCTCCTCCAACAGGCAGATGTGTGGAACGCCGCTGGCACGGATGCTGCGGCCTTCCAGGGCTCCTCATCCTACCTCACCCCTACCATGTACGGAGCAGGCACAGATGTCGGCATGTCCCCGTCTGTCCCCGGTACAGCACGGCTGTCAGTCCTTCGCCCTCAATCGCCGGGGCCCTTTTGTCCTGTCCCGCACTGGCCCAACTCGATCTCGATGTGCTGACGCTCCGATTTTGCATCAGCGTTCCGGGCTGGTAGACTCCCAGCCTTTCCAGCCAACAACTGCCGTCGCAGGTTTACTTTGCTGTGCCCGCCAGCACCGGCGTCGAGGCATATCCCTTTTACCAGGGCTCCACCCCAGTCGCCGACAGAAATGAGGCAGCCGCGGCGCCGGTCGCGGGCGGCTATTGTCCGGACACCTGGCTGGGCATGAACAGCGGCCCCATGGTGGCCGCAGCGGGCGCTGCCGCCATGCCGGCCCAGTCTCGGTCGTTCCAATCGATGGGCATGCCGTAGTACACAGCATCTAGCACGGCCGAGTACGAGAGCGTGGCCTCGATGCCGCCCACCATGTCGAGCGCGAAAAACAACAATATAATGCAGCCCCCTTGGGGCTCCCGGTGGGACCCTACGGCAGGGCTTGTCGGCGTCGAAAACGCCGTGCCCGTGTCGTCGATGGCATCGCCTACCGCGACCAGCCAAGGTGCTGGCGCCGACAGCGGTCCGACGAACACAGCGACTACCAGCGCAGCTCGGAAGTGCAAGCGTGCCGTCAGAGCTCGTGGTGGAACATCGGCCTCCTCGCCCTCTGCCTCGGCCGTCAGCCCAGCTCCACCCGCGAGGGCACACGGGTTCCCGGCCGATCAGGCGTCCTCACAGGGCGGCCCACGCAGCAGCTCCATCACGCCCAGGCCGAGCGTCGTCCACCACAGCCCAAGCCTCAAGTCCCAGCCGCACCAGGTGATTGGGCAGCCCGCCGGATACCTATAACTCGGCGGCCGTGGACTGTTTGCCCCAGGCAGCCGCGCTCCCGACTCGGCCAGCCCGACCCTGTACCACCAAGCCTCGCCGCCATGTCCGCCTCCTGCGACATACTGCCTCGCCGCCGCCGCCGCCGGACAGCCGCCGCACGAGGCCATACCAGCGTCGTCATTAGCCGCCACGCCCAGCATCGAGCTCGAGCTCCCGACCGGGACGGAGCTCAAGAAGCAGGACCTGCGGCGGCGGAACCGCAAGGTCGCGACAAGGTGCCGCGCAAAGTCAAAGGACGAGGAGACGTGCCTGCGCGACAACGCCTGGGTCGCGACCGAGACCTGTACCGGCACGCCGACTGCGGCAACAGCCTCATACAGGAGGATCTCCGGAGCGTGGGGCCGCCGAGCGAGGACGAGGTAAGGCTGGCGAAAACCCACAAACGGGTCCCCGTTGGGACCCGTGGGTTTTGGGTCCGGCTGGGTCCTTTGGGTTTCCGCCAGCCTTAGGACGAGGATGAGGAGGACGGCGGTGGCGGTGGCGGCGAGGTCGTCAAGCAGGCCTCGCTATAAAGTTGAACTGAGACTTGCGGGTGCCGGTCATTGGTCCACAACCAACCTGTGATTATGACAAGAGGTGACGGCTGGGTCTCCTTGAATCCTTGAACCCGTTTCCATGTGTCCGCTCTTCACATCGAACAGCCCCTGGCTTCCTCAACTCCTTTTCGTTTCGGTTTCGTTCGCTTCGACTTTCGGGATTATAAAACACAACATCCCCGTCGCGTTACCGGTCCAAGGATAGGGTTCGTTGCACCCGGCCGGGGGGTCTCTGGGGATATCATGTGTGATGGTTGCTAATCTGGTGATGGAACACTGTTAGCTTCCTTCCCATTTCAAATCCGGACCCAACGAGAAGTCATCAGGCATCGAAAGACGTGTTCCCTTGAGACAACAACAGGACTGAAAAGAGAGACCAAGGAGCATGGGACCCGGCGTGGCCACTTTCTGGTGGATCGTCGTCGAAATATCGTTGTGATTCAAGATACGTTTAGAATTTCGAGCTTCGAACGAAACCGAGGGCAGACCGCCCGGAGTAGAAAAACAGCCCCGTCTTTGCCAGCCTGTTTTAGTTAATCAAACCCGAGACGCCCACCATGCTCCACCGGGGCGACTGGCCTGACCCTTATCCCCTGGTGACTGTCGATGTGGTGTGTGGTGGGCTGCAGCTCGCTCCCACCTACTTTTGCCTGCCCAGCCCATGAGAAAAGTGCATTTGCCCGGCGCAAAGTCCTTGTCACAGTGAGGCACCGCGCCGCGAAACCCACATCCGAGTCCCGGTTCCGGTACCTGTCGCCTTTTACCTGCAATTCCGTCAAGCCTGTGACTCTGCCATGTCGACAAAGATCGCCCGTGTCGTTTCATTGGGCGCAATTTATAGGGGGAGATCCAGTCACTTCATAGCTGCAAAGGACAAGCGCTTCTCTTCATGGAGCTCCAATGTATTCGTGACACGCTGGTGCTGTATGCAAAGCTATAACAACAAACAGGGGTAGGTCCACAAATCCCCTTGCCACAGCCACGTCCGTATGCAGCTTGACGATCACTCAGTATTACGGGAAAGCTGTTACTGTACCTAATTTATTTCACCCGCTTAAAAAGCACCGCCGTGATTTCTTTCTCACTTTTTGTTCGCTGGCCGCAACCACGCCCAGGGCAGGAAGGCAGCAGGTTGCAGGGGGGGGGGACCTCCGTGCGGGGAGGTGGGTTCACCTCCGCCGCAGCCAATCACATTATCGGCGGAGCGTCATCCCTGACCAATCCCTTGCGCGGCAAGAGAGCGCGTGCAGAAGGAAATACTGCCGCCGTCGCCCACCACCACCATGGGAGACCCATCACGGACACCATCGTCGGTCTGGTAGTTATTTCCACCCGACGAAGGTGAATGTCCCCACGCCGTACATACAGTTTATTAGTCCTTAGCAGATGTAATCATTACGATACCCTCACTAGAAAGATGCTATGGAGTGAAGACCAGCCTTAACCTAATCCACCAGAGGGCAAACATGGACTTTGCTGTACCTTGGGATACAGACTGTACGTGATCCTTAGGAATGAACGGCTGCACCAAAACAGTCGAGAAAACTTATCAAGTCCCCGACCTCGGTCGAGAATAGCAGCCGGGATCAACCGAGGTAACGCTTGCTGTATTAAATTGTGGCCAACTTGGTACCACGATACGGTTTCCTAAATGGCAAGTCCACTACGCACCGTAGAGTTTGTGTAGCTACAGCGCATATTGGACCCAGGGCTTATAGTAGATCTAGGTGTTTTATTTCCCTCATTCCTTCGTGTTCTTCGTCCCCTCCTCTGTGCTACCACTCTCCGCCTGCGGTGCGTCCCTAGTCACCATGGACAAAGCCCTCACGGCGATGTCGGCCGCATGGGAGGCAGCCATCCCGCCCTGCCGGCCCTCCTCCGCCGCCGTCTCCGGCTGCTCGTCGTGGTGCTCGGGCGACGCGTCGTCGTCGTCGCCGTCACCGTCCCGCCGTGCTGCCGGCCTGCCCTGGCCGAGGAGCAGTTCGGCACCGCGGATCGAGGTCAGGATCTCGAGGGGGTCGGCGCGGCTGCCGTGGGCCGGCGGGGGCTGCTGTTGCTGTTGCTGCTGCTGCCCGGCGCCCTCCTGCTGCTGCTGCTGCTGGCGCAGCCGCCGGAACACGGCCTCGGCCTCGGGCAGCGGTCGGTCCGAGAGGAAGGCGATGAGGGCGCGTAGGTCGTCGTTCTCGCGCGCCAGGTCAACGTTGCGCCGGCGCAGCATCGACGACGGCGTGATGTCCGGGTCGGCGTCGTACTCGCACGCGTGGTTGTTGTCCGAGCAGCGGCGGCACGAAGGCCGCGCTCCGGTGCACTATTTGAGGTCAGAGATTGTTTCTAGGGTGGAGGGCGCTTCCTCGGGCGAGCGAGGAAGGGTGGGTAGAGCGATCGGCTGTTAGCCCATGCGTGGTACCTGGGCAGGCAGTGGATAAACAACAAAGTGTACGGCGCCGCACCTTGGCTTTGCTCCTGCGGCACCGAAGGCACGCAGCCAGCGTCCTGCCATGTCCCCTCGTAGGCGGCCCCCGCGGACCCCCCGCGCCGAGTGGCGACCCGCCCCTGCTGGAAGAGGTGTCGCGGGCGTCTTGGGTATCTTCTTCCAGCCCTGCTGCCTCCGCCGCCTGGTCGGCGGCGGCGGGGAGGAGGGCTCTGAAGCGAGGGTGTTGCTGGCCGGCCATGCGCATGCGTCACTGGCCTCGACTACCTGAGGGGAAGAGACCCCTAAGAGAAATTCAGTGACGAGTTCAGAGACAGCCCAGGCGGCAAAAAGGGTGTCTTTTTTTTTGTCACACGCTTCTCCGACGCGATGTGATGGGTAGCGACGATTGCCCGGCGAGCTCGTCGTGTGACCGGGGAGACCGGTGGGATAGAAGACGTGGGCGCGTCGTAGAGTATCAATGAGATTTCAGCGCCGCCAAGATCAGGCAATCAATCGAGGCCGGTCCTGTCCTGCTATTTTGCAAGATATGAGATATGCGCAAAGGGCTGCTCTGAGGTACAGCTGCGAGTGGGATGTTTTTCGACAATTACCTAACCTCGACAAGGGTTGGGCTTCCACGTAGGACAGACAGGACCCCGGCCGTCTGACTGCCTACCTGCCTGCCGAAGGAGCTGGCATGTCGAGATAAAGTGTCCATTGGTCCGGAACAGAGCCGACTGTCACGTTTAGACCGACGCCACGCCCGCGGACCATGATGGCGAACAACCGAGACTGCATGTCGACAGGAAGGGAGAGGAGCAAGACGGGAGCGGGTTGGGTGGTCTCGAACTGGCACCTGTCAAATACCTGCTCGCAGCTGCGGCAACCAGGCTCCGTGGCTTGGCAGCGAGCCACCTAGCGTTGATGTCACAGGGGTATAGCAAGGTTGCTTTTTAGAACCTGCCCGAGAAGGTGCACGCGCATGGCGAGAATGCAAACGATGGCTGGGTGCTGATGGCTGTTGCAGCCGTGGGTGTGCAGGAGCCGTCACCGGCACCATTTTTGCTACCAGCAAGCGATCCCAGCCATGGAATGGCGGACAGAAAAGAAGCTTGTCATGGACAAGCCCAAGGGGGGGGCGAGAGGAGACCGGTGAGGCCTGCGTGTGCCTGGCAGCAATGCTACGGCTGGTATTGATGTCGAGGGGTTTATCAGCCCATTGGAATTACGTGTGGAATTCTCCGTTTTCTCGCCATGCGGCCACCTAGGGTTTGCTTGAGGCGGCGGATCCTTTGGGCCGCCCGCCGGCTTATATCCGAGTGGGGACGTGGCCGGCAGAGGTTCCCATTGCTCAGCCTTGCGTCACATTGCGTGCGCCATGGCCCATCCCATCCAATCCTTCGGGTCCAACACGCTCAACCTCGCGCGTCTGCGTACCTACTGTACTGCACATACCGCATCGTATCTGCTGCACCTCGCCTGATCTGGAATTGCTGTGACGGCGACGGTTGTGGTGGGTCGTGGGGGTGCACCCGCTCGTCTGTAGGTCTGTGCCGTGTCTGCTTGGGTTGTCATGCGTGCCATGCTGGATTCCAGCTGTAGACCGCCCACGCTGCACTCGTCGGGCAGCTATCCGTCCAGCTTCTATCCTGTCATTAATGGGGCAGGTCCAGGTGGCGGTACCCAGTTTTGGTTGGGAACAATGCTTGATAGGAGAAGAAAATGCATTTATCCTCGAGGCTGGTGAAGCGAAGGTCAATAGACATAGAGACTAGAGGAAGCCGGAAAAACGCCATTTCCGTCAGCCCGGATCGACAAAGGGTATTTTGCGCCGACTGTCCGGCGGGATTTGAATCGATTGATGGCTGCTGGTGAGAAGCCCTGTTGCTGAGAAGGGCACGCTGACGGAATGACCAAGCAACCGGAATTTGTCATCAGAATGAATCAAATCAGAAAGTCCCCGGTTCCATCACGTGACCGGACTTATCTGACCTGCTTGGTAACTCCGGTCCTTAACAATCCTGCTGCGAGGATGGCAGCCGGCTTGTTAGATGCTTCCAAATCCTGGATTCATCATCCAGGTTCGGTGCCTGCAGCAGAGCCCGCCTACGGACTCATATAAACTCGCCGGCAGCTGGGATCACCCAAGATTCACCTGATATCCCATCATCCCATGTCGTGATCGCCTCCCAACCTAGCAACCCCCCGGTCCAGGCCCTGCCCATCTCCCACACCACCCAACACAAGCGCCGCCCGCCATGCAGCCGGTAGCCCACCCAGCGCCCGCGGCGGCGGCCCAGCCCGCCGTCCCCTTATGGACGACCCTGCAGAATACTTTTCGCCGCTCCCCGTCCAAGCCCTCGTACCCCCCGATCTCGTCCATCCCGCGCACCCCGGCGACGCGCCTCCAGCGGGCGTCGCCGCCCGACATCCCCGACCGACCCGTACCCGCACCGGCAGCAGCACCAGAACCGATACCGAGCGGTAGTAGTAGTAGTAGTAGTGGCCCCGACGGCGCCGCCGCCGACACGGTGCTCTACCTCGCCTACGGCTCCAACCTTGCGGCCGCCACCTTCCTCGGCGTGCGTGGCATCCGGCCCGTGTCGCAGGTCAACGTGCGCGCTCCCTCGCTGCGCCTCGTCTTCGACCTGCCGGGCCTGCCCTACCTCGAGCCGTGCTTCGCCAACACGGCCGTCCGTAAGCTCCCCAAGCTGCCGCTGCCGCCCAAGCTCCCGAACCCTCCTCCCGTCATCCCCGTCCCTCCTCCGCGCGTGCGGGCCGGCGGCGAACCGGCACAGCCCACGACGACGGCGACGACGATACGGACAAACAGCCACGGCGACCCCGTCTGGGACGGCGGCCTCTTCGGCGTCGTCTACGAGGTGACGCGCGACGACTACGCCACCATCATCCGCACCGAGGGCGGCGGCTCCTCGTACCGCGACATCCTCGTCCCCTGCCTCGAGCTGCCCCCGTCTGTCACCATCCCCGAGAAGCCGGGCCCGGTCCCGGAGCTGCCGCGGCCCTTTCTCGCCCACACGCTCTTTGTCCCGCCCGCCATCCCGACCGGCGGCGGCGGCGACCACGACGGCGATGGCGACGCCAGCCACATCAAGTTCCACGACGGAGACGACGAGAAACCCACCCTGCCCTGGTGGTCCCGCTTCCTGGCCCCGAACCGCCGCCCGGACCCGGAGCGCGCCCAGCCGAGCGCGCGCTACCTCGCCCTGATCCGCGACGGCGCGCGCGAGCACGACCTGCCCGCCGACTACGTCGCCTGGCTCGACTCGCTGGCCTGCTACACGGCCACCAGCCCGCGCCAGACGGCCGCCCAGCTGCTGGTCCAGCTCTTCTTCCTGCCGCCCCTGATCGCCCTCATGATCGCCGCGAACCTGGCCGTCGGGTGGCGGAAGATGAGGCGGGGGGACAAGGGCAAGGACGACAGCGGCAGGCACCCGCTCTGGGCCCAGGTCGGCATGGGCATGTGGACGGCCGCCGTCTGGTGGGCCCACGACCGCGTCCTGCGGCCGCTCTTTGGCGACGGCGAGCGCACCGAGGAGCTGACGCGGGAGGGCGCGGTGGTCGCGCTTGGGCCGAGGCGGATGAGCAGGTGCGACGAGGAGACGGCGCTGCTTGGTGGCAGGGAACATTGATGTCCGTTTTTTTTTGTTTGTTTTTTTTGGCTTAAATTGCTGTTGCTCTTCAGGTTCCTCATTAATCTTCTCCTCAGCCTCGTATCCAGCCTTCTTTTTTTCACTCTCGTTTTATAGCAGATATAATACAGTATGTCATGGCCAACTTTGGGCTTGAAGCCAGTTTATCCACAGCACGCTAGCGAATCCTCCTGCCAAAAACCAGCTCCACCGACTACGAGCTTTTAGACTCTAGATCAAGTCTACTCGGTTTAATATAATGTCCTTTATAGTGCCGCCGCCGCTCAAGGCGGGACAAGCATCATTCCCGGCATGCGGATCGAAGTCGCGAAAGGAAATCCCCTGCATCCGTCAATGGGTTACCACCATCACTGAATGGATTGCGGAAAGCGAGAGCCTCCGCCACGGGTCGATCTTTAAGAAAGGCGACGCACGGGATGGAATAGGATATATGTCAGAAAACAGCATCAACAGGCATCATCATATCATGCTTCTGGCCTACAAGACAGAAAAAACGGCGCACTCTCAGTGGCTGCTTTGGTAACATCTGGTCCGCAAGTAATACGGTATGTTGATCCCTCCACCCAACTAGCTATTAATATAAAACAAATCCAAGGGGAGGAACGCCTGTCGTAACGTCATTGGGCCTAATCCAAGTCTATAGTCTAAACACCTATTTCTTGCCCTCTTTCTTTATCATGTGCTTCTGGCGAATGACCAGGGCGGGGAGGTCGTCCACGTTGGCCCTGCCTTCAAGAATGTCTATTCTACACAGTTAGTCATCTGCACTGGACCAGTGATAGCTCAAGGGGTGGCTCACCATTGACGGTCGTGAAGAGGGGATAGTCGCCCTCGCGGCTGCGAGCCTTGAGGAAGTTGTTGACCTCCTTGGCAGTCGAGGTTCCTTGAAGCTTTTGGCCATTGAGCTCCTTCTCCTCGATCTCGGCGACCGAGACGCCGCGGTTGACGGCCATGCTGGCGCATCGGAAATTGCGGCCACTGTTGCAGGAGGTGATGACGTCCGCAACTCCAGCGCTCTCTAGCAAGATGGTCAAGGGGTTCAAAGACTTCCCGAAAAACTCGAGACCGAACTTGAGCATCTCCGCCAAGCCTACCCTGATGACCGCCGCCTGAACGTTGGACCCCCATCCCTTGCCGTCGACGAACCCGGCGGCTAGCGCGACGATGTTCTTGAGCGCGCCGCTGATGGATACACCCGCCACGTCGTACACCATCGAGACCGAGAAGTAAGGGCGGTCAAACAGAACCTGGAGCGTCTCGTGGTCCAGCGGAGGATAGGACGCAGGCACAGGTGTAAGCTTGGTCTTGGTCTTGCGGCCTCTGTCACCATTGCCCTCGGAGTCGGCCGCCGTGATTTTGAAGTCGGGCACAGTGATATCGACGGGCGAGCGGTCCCGCGGAGTCGCCGCGCGACTGTTGTCCATCGGAGGCGGGTCGTAGGCAATCGTGGTCTCACAAACAGCCTGTTCCAGGGCAATCTGGCTAGCGACATTCGCACCAGACAGGGCGCCGCAGTAAATGCCGAGGCTCTCTCCAATGACCTCGGAAAAGAGGTTGATGCCGTCCTCCGAGACATCGACACCCTTGATGCACGAGATGCCGCGGGCGAAGGGTAGGATCTGGCCCTTGATCTGTTTGCACACGTTTCCGAGGAACTCGTGGGGGAGGTTGAAGACCAGGATGGAGGCGCCGGCGACGGTGTCGACCAGAGAGGGGTTGGCCACTACGTTGGCGGGCAGCTTGACGTCGGGCAGGTACTTGACGTTCTCATGGTGCGTGTTGATGACCTCGGTGAGCTTCTGGGGCTGGTCGCCGGTCGAGGCATCGTAGTAGGGCGAGTCCTGCGAGATGACGACCTTCTCCTCGTACACCCACATCTGGACATCCTTCTCGAACACCTCTGGGTGCTCGAGCGTGTTCTCGGCCACGATTTTGGCGACGGTCGAACCCCAGTTGCCGGAGCCGATGACGGCCACCTTGTGGCGGTTCTCGTAGCCGCCGAGGGAGGCCATTGTGCTCAAGGGGGATATGGGCACAAGCTGGCGACGGGATGTAGTGGACTGGAGACGAGATGTAGGCTGCAGGCAGGCCGATGTAGAGTAATGAAGATGGGAAGCCGGGAGGAGGAAAACAAACAAAGAAGCTTGGAAGGTGGTGTAAATAAATGGCCTGGGCTGACGGGACTGGAAGAGCCTTTTTCCCAACCAAGATTTTATGTAGTGGCGTGCAGGAGCAAATTCCGGCCGGCCGACCATCCACAGACACCACTACGGAGAGCCGCGGTTACACAAGGGGAAGTCACGACGAAGGATGGTTCGCACAGGCGCCTGGGGCCCTGGCCGATCGATCGCTAATGCTTGAGCTCGTGTGCCTGTGTGCTCGTGTCGGCGGGCGACAGGGCATGCGACTACACCCGGGGGACAAAAGTACCGCTCGCTTTTCCAAAAAAAAATTCAACGCCAAATTGCGCAAGGAATACCAGCGCCCCACAATATATATTAAAAAGTAACTTTTATTATATAATACTTAACTTGTTTTTATATACATTTTAATTTTAATTTTATTAATTTCCTTTATATTTAAGGTATAAAAAATAAAAATAAAATATATATTTAAAACGTACTATATTTTTAAATGGAAATAATAAGCTAAAAATATATATAACCTTAATTTAAAAATTTATACACGTAGTATTTAATAAGCAGTAAATTATATAAATTAAATTATATATATATAACATATTGTTATTAATTAGTTATTAATTTTATAAAATACTTTTTTAATATATAAATTTTAACATTTAATTATTTATTTAATTATTAAATAACCGGTTCGTTTAAAAAATTTAAAAAGAGGGTATATGTTAGCTTTTTTATTTAAATTTATAATAAAACTTACCTCACTTTAATGCATGCATTTGGGGTAAAGTTATAGCATTTTAAAGTGGTAGCGTTAAAATAGGTAGCGAGCGGTATTTTTGTCCTCCCACTGTAGCCAGAGCTATGCTGCGATTTCTGCGTGGGGCATCCTTCATCTTCCCAACAAGATGGACCCGCAGCTCACCAAGACTGGATGATGTAATGGGATGGCAGTTGGGTCACCGCCTGCCTTTTGCGGCCTGGACAGTGGCAGCAGGGCCAGGTGATCTGCCGAGGCAAGTCAAAATAGCCCCCTGCTTCCTGCCACGTCGAGGCACGCGCTTCCGAGATCCTCGATTGCATGTTGACCGACGTCAGACCCTGGCTCAGCCGAGGAGGGGCGCAACCCAGGGGACCCATCGACCCATCGTCTCATGCGCAGGAGATCCTCGGCTGAACCCGATCCCTCGTGCTCGGTGTTCCTGCCTGCAAGTGGACCGGAAGCGAGCGATTGTTGTCCAGATGTTGTCCAGAAGGTTTCTAGAAGGGAGCCGCACCAAGCCTGCAACGTGGTAGCCATGCGACGTTGGAGGAGGAGCAGCAGGCACAGCGGCACACTCGCCAGCCCATCCCGTCGCACCAGGGGTCCCGCACCGCTGGTAGACCCGCACGCATGCCGCCAGCCTTATTCCTCGGCCACCTCGGCTCGAGCGAGCTGGGTACCCAGCTTCGCTTATCATGGCGCTCACTCCACCCAATCCATACCTACGCCCATTGCCGCCCCCGCACACGGGTCGGGTGTTAGACGTACGACAGACGGGCTTGCCGCGCTTCGGTGACTGATTGGTCGCTTTCCGCTCTTTGGGCTGATACGCGCAACTGACGGTCGAGGGCAGATGCCGTCGCCGAGATCAAACCTCGTTACTTTGGTCTCGCAGTCTTCCTTGCTCCCGGAGCCTGGCGCAAAGCTCCACATCCCAGTTGTTCGACATGTGTCCATCAGTTTTTCTTCTTGTGAACTGGTTGCCCTTAAGTGTTTCCAGTGTTTGTCGGATTCTGCTCCCTCCTCCTGGCGCTGTGTGTTCCCTGTCTCTGTTCTGGGTGCATCCCTACCGGTTTATTGTCTCGGAGTTCCCATGGCTACATCCTGCCATAAACTGTTCTACTTGGTACTTTCATCACACTCTCGACCCTCTGACACTAATCTTGATCAACCCTGCTTTCCACCTCTCGCTGTCAGTTGACGAAAGGATTTCCCGGCAGCGCAGGTAGCCCTGGATGAGGAATATCTGTGTCAGCATACACGACATCCAACAAGAAAGACGCATGCTATATTAATCATAGCAATGGTGCCGCTCCCAGATTATCTCAGGTCTACTCACATCCTTCAGTTTGCTCCGGCACAGTCTGCGCCTTCTTGCACTTGACAGCGTTCTCTGTGCTCTGCACCTTGAGTTTTTTGCATTTATCCATTGTGCAGCGAGCGTCCAGAGCCCGTTGGAGAGCATCGCTCTTCCAGCCGTAAATGTAGCCGCCGTATTGGCCATATCCGACGCTACAATGGTGCATGAGAAGGTACTTAGCAGGGATTCGCCGCCGCTGACAGAGGATAGACTTACGTGTCCCCAAACGAATACACCATCGGCTGGCTGCCATCCTCGGGCCACATCTCGGGCTTGTTGAACTCGCGCGTGTCCCAGACGATTTCGTAAACCAGCTGGGGCAAGTGCACTGGGTGCGAGGCCGGGCAGGGTCCGCCGGACTCGAAGCTGCCGGTGGCGGGATAGGCGACGTGGGATTTGTGATCGGCGCTGTCGTAGTTTCTGCCGTCCCAGCAAGTCGGGAACGTGATGGTGGTGCGAATGCCCCCGGGACAGATGTCACGGGGCAGCGAGGCCGTGTCCAGACCGGTGCAGGGCGGCCCGCCCGGCTTGTTCTGTGTCAGGTCACTCAAGCATCGATGGCAAATCTGCCGTTGCTGTCCTGCCGCTTGCCTATGCGCCGGGTCTCCAGCCACCATGCGAAACCCCTTTTTAGAATGCCAAGATGTCGCCGACCTCGTCAGCCCTCTGGCCTCCAGCGATTTGCGCTGTCCGACAGGCATGCCGAATTCAAGTGCTCCCAATCGAGACTTACAGGCCTGAACGCCACCACCCTGCTCCTGCCATCGTATGGCGGTATGTAATAGACCGTAATGCCGCCCTCGCCCCTCAAGCCCAGGTTGGGCATCTGCGGCACGCGCTTGAAGGTGCCGTTGCGGGCGCGGAAGAACAGGCTCGCGGTCCAGTAGTTTGAGTAGTCGTCGCTGAAGGAGCAGGTCGTGCAGTTGGACCTGCCGACCGGGTCGTGCAGGTTGTGGTCGGCCGCTAGCACGTCGAATGAGCTGCCGCCGACGACCTGCTGCAGGTGCGGGCTCTGGCGCGCCCCCGGATGCGCCACAGGGTCGAGCCGCTCGACGGTGAGCTGCGAGCACTGGTAGCGCAGCATCTGCTGGGCCAGCGCCGCCCAGCTCCCCAGTGTGACGAGGGTCACTATGGCGCGCTGCATTGTGCTTATGTGCGCCCTGCCGGCCTGGCAGTCTGGGCTAGGTGTGTTAAGGGGGGCGTAGTAGGGGAAATGGTGCAACCGACGCGTGTAGTTCAGAACAGTCTTGTCATCCAAGCTCTATCTCGAAGCCACGGTTTCGCGGGTTTCGTGTCCGTCAGTTCGCTCACTTAGGAGTCCGATAGTGGAAAAAAAGCATGCGATAGAGTGACTAGGTAGCCAAGTTGACACGAATCCTTGCTGTCAAACCGAGTCCCTCCATCTTTTGTTTCCGTCCCCCGCTCCAACCTCGGAGCTGCGCCGATGGCCGAAAAGGGATGGTCGTCGCGGGATGTAACCCGCCGGCTAATATGCAAAACCCTTTCGGCGTGGGGGACTTCTGGCGACTGACATGCATCAATGGCGACCCTGTCAGACTGAAGTCTCCGAAGCAATTGTTTCCGAGGACCTTGAAGAAAACGGCTCTCCTCCTCCTGCCTTCGGCCTCACTTGAAAGGCCGCTGGGTGAACCACATCGCATGAAGATGGGCCGTTTTCCAGGATAATCGCAAGTACCCATGCACGCTAAAAGCAAAACATGCCAAATGTGGTATGCGCAACAAAAGTCATTGGGAAAGATGCTGGTTACAGGCACGGTCTGATCTTGGCATGACCGCCTCAAAGTGATGGGAATTGCTTCATCTTCTCGCTGTTCGGTCCCCAGTTATCAAATCGACGATTCAGGGCAGCATTCGCACTCATTGGTCACCTCCAAGAGGGGTCCATTATCTGATCCTGTGGCTTGGAGGATGGATGGGTTTTCAGGAACGCGCAATCCCGACCGCCATTTCACATTTTGCCTTCCGTTTTAGGCATACCCACTCTGGATGGCAGCTGTCCCTGTTGGCAGCTCCGATCCCATGGAGAGAGTCGATCGTCGGCGAATCCATGTCTTGACCCCAGGCCCAAAAACCGTTGGGGTGGGAAAGAGGGGCCGAACCTGGCTGACAGCAGGAGGATGAGGCGGTGGGTCCGCTTGGAGATTCATGCCCCTCTGCCCTCTGACCGCGACTGCTTGTGCACCACGCACGCAGCGCAGATGGAGAGCGCCCTGCGGGCAAGTGGGTTCGTGAGCTGCAGAGCTTGATGGTCCGAGGTGACGTCAAATGTTAAAGAGTCCGCTTGGCAGGCTTGTGTGTCAGCCGGAGCCAAAGGCAACGGCCGAAGGACCCAGCAGCAGGAGCAGGAGGAGAAGCAGTAGCAGTCGCGAGCTTCCACAGCTCGCCTAGGTGGATTAGGAGGCTGCAAGCCCCAGCTACCTCTAGTTGGGATCGGCCTACATGGCACCGCTTCAAAAACACGGAAGGCTTGAACGGCATTCGAGTGTTGTTGCCAAGCCTACCCGCCGCTCCATCAAGGAGGAACCGGCCCAGGGCGGATAGCTCGGGGTGGACCCAAGAGGGAGGAGGGCTTGGCGGCATCGAACAGCTCCGGCTCAGTGGGTCTAGAACGCTGTCGTGATATCATGGACGTGCTACCTTCTCCACCAGTGCACATCAACTTCTCCGGGCCTGGCTCCTCCATCTCCATGGGCTTTACTGTGCCTTTCTTCTCGACGTGCCGTTGTCTAGGCAGAGAGACGCGAAGAATGGATGGGCATCAAAGCCTAGGTGCCACCAGTCAGTTGTAGTACTGGGCTGCCAACTTGGCTGCATGGATGGATGCATGGATGGATGCATGGATTGTGCGACCTGGGAGAGCAGAAAAAAAAGCCTCAACTGGAAAGGAGCTAGCGTGAAGCTGGCGCGATTGGCGCTTCGACAAACTGTCGCGCATGAGGCTGGCTCCACCAAGCGCGATCAAGTACCCGACCTTGCCTAGCTCCATCCAGCAAGCCTTCCTGCCGTCTTTTTTGAATGTGATTGTGGTTGGAAGTCGCCAACAGGGGGCCAGGATGTTTTGCTCCTTTAGCTTTCGCTGACCCACCAGGCTCGGTACCACCCTCCTTCCATGCCCGGCGACTTGACGCCACTGGCTGCGGCGGAAGGTCTGCCGGCTTCCAAGGTTGGGCAACCACACAGGGTTGTCGGTGCGTGCCCGGGTTGGGGCAGCAGAATGTGCTGACGGGCGTGGCAGCTTCTCTGTGCGCCAGCCGCGTTGTCATCCATGCTGGATGCGTGGTTGCTTCCTTGCGGCGGAACCCCAGCAAGAATCGACACAGTTGTTGCTCCTTCCTGTTGGCCGGGGCCAGACCAGACGCTGGGTGGATGGATGGCTTTTTAACCCGTCTGGTGCCATCCTCAGGGCCAAGATCTTCTCCCAACATCATCTCTTCATGGCCGCCCAAGCATTTCGTCTTCTGCCAAGTCCATTTTTGCTTCTGCAGCATTAGCCCGGGTGCAAGTTTTGCGACACCACGACGACGTCTTCACGCCTAGGAAAACAAGAAAAATAAAAATAAAGATAGCTTAAAACTAGCTATACCCCCACGCCACCCACACACCCACGTCGTTTCTACTGCACGCTCTGTTTTCCTTTCGCCCTGGCCCTCCTGTCCTCTCCTTGCTGCCGAGCATCTTCTTTCTCAGTCTCCGTTTCTGGCTTGCCATTCGTTTTACCTCATCAGGTCGAGACCTGACCCCTCGCGACGACCCGCTCTTCGGACGCGGCCAAGTGGGAACCCTTCCTTGATGTGTTGGCGAGGCACGTATTAAATCCGCCGCGGGGCTCTGAGCTTCTCTTTTCTGCCCTTTTGAAATGATACCCCGAACCATGATTTCCAACGAGGTCTACGTCCTGCCCCTCAACGACGATGGCTCGCCCCAGGTCCAGGGCCAGTACATCTGGCTGGCTCCCAAGAACAATCAGCCCTTCACCATCCGCTTCACCATCGAGGGCACCTCGAGCATCTGCCGCCAGGGCAGTTTGTGGGTGAACATTCCTGAGGCTGGCGTCGAGTTTCGCAGGGACAAGTTCCGCGAGTTCAAGTAAGCCGCCACCTTTTTTTTTTCCGGCACCCCCTGCTACCCGTCCAATTGGGTTTGACCCCTTGTCTCGACTACCCCGCTAACAACGCCACAGACTCAACCCAGACTTCAACCGCGAAATCAACATCTCCATCCCCGTCCACCTCCCCGGCGCCTACGCCTTCTATACGACATACTGCCCGCTACCCGAGCTCAAGGAGGATGCTGGCGTCGATGGCTCCTCGCAAACGGAGAAGAAGAAGACGGAGCTCTACTACATCGATGTCGCGCCCAGGTTACAGCTGGACGGGCGGCCGCTGCCGCTGCCCGCCCTGTCCATCTTCTCGGTCATCAGCAAGTTCATGGGCAAGTACCCGGATGACTGGGAGCGCCACCTGCGCGGCATCAGCGACCGCGGCTACAATATGATCCACTTCACCCCGCTGCAGGTCCGCGGCAGCTCCAACTCGCCCTACAGCCTTTACGACCAGCTCGCCTGGGACCCAGAGTGCTTCCCCGAGGGCGAGAAGGACGTCCAGCAGCTCGTCGAGAGCCTCGAGAAGAACCACTCGCTGCTCAGCCTGACGGACATCGTTCTCAACCACACAGCTGACAACAGCGAGTGGCTGCTTGACCACCCCGATGCCGGCTACAACTTGACGACGGCGCCTTGGCTCGAGCTGCCCTACCTCATCGACACCAAGCTGCTAGAGCTGGGCCTCAACCTTGAGAAGCTGGGCCTGCCCACCGAGCTCAAGACCAACGATGACCTGATGGCCATCATGGACGCCGCCAAGAAGGAGGTCATCAGTGCCATCCGTATGTGGGAGTACTACACAATCGACGTCGATTCAGACGCCGATCTCGCCGTTGGTGCCTGGGTTGCTGGCAAGACATCCTTCCCAGAGGGCTCCCTTGGTGCCGAGGGCCCCTCATCCCTCAAGGCTGCCAGCGCGGCCGAGCAAGCCCAGTTCATTCTGAAGCATGGAATCCTCGGCAAAGATCGCATGGGCGAGCGGTTCAGGCGTAAAGCCAACCCTGAGGTTGCTGCTGGCCTGATCTCGGCCGTCCTAGGAGGCTACGAGGGGGAGACAGGTCCCGGCCCAAACAAGGCTGCCGCTCTGGAGATGATCGCCGATGTGCTCCGTGCGGTCAACGTGCCCCTCTACGAGGAGTACGACAAGGACAGTGCCGAGGTGCTCGACCAGACGTACAACCGCATCAAGTATGTACGCCTGGATGAGCACGGTCCCATGCGGGGGCCCATCAATGAGGACAGCCCGCTCGTCGAGACTTACTTCACTCGTCTCCCACGCAATGAGAAGACGGCCAAGCATAAGAAGGAAGACTTGGTGTTGGTGAACAACGGCTGGGTCTGGGGCGGCAACGCCTTGATCGACAACGCCGGGCCCCAGTCGAACGTCTACCTCCGCCGCGAGGTGATAGTCTGGGGCGACTGTGTCAAGCTGCGGTACGGCTCCGGGCCCGAAGACAGCCCGTATCTGTGGGAGCGCATGACCAAGTACTCGCGCATGCTGGCCAAGTACTTTGCCGGCTTCCGCATCGACAATGCGCACTCGACACCAATCCACGTGGCCGAACACATCCTTGACGAGGCGCGGCGTGTGCGGCCGGACCTCTACGTCTGCGGCGAGCTCTTCACAGGCAGCGAGGATATGGACTACGTCTTTGTGAAGCGGCTCGGCCTCAGCTCGCTCATCCGCGAGGCCATGCAGGCATGGAGCACCGCAGAGCTGAGCCGGCTGGTGCACCGTCACGGCGGCCGCCCCATCGGCAGCTTTGAGGTAGACGAGGTCTCGAGGGCCGATTCGTCGAACCCGCAGTCACCCAGGTCTCCACAACAGGGCGCCAGCAAGGATGGCGGCTCTTCACGCGAGATCATCCGCCGCATCAAGCCATCGCCTGTTCAGGCTCTCTTCATGGACTGCACGCACGACAACGAGGTGCCAGCGCAGAAACGCGATGCTCGCGATACGCTACCCAACGCTGCTCTAGTCAACATGTGTTCCAGCGCGACGGGCAGCGTCATGGGCTACGACGAGATATACCCTAAGCTGGTGGATCTCGTCAACGAGAAGCGCTTGTACACGTCGGAATCGTCGAATGGCCGCGAGATCAAGGTTGGCGGCGGTCGCAACGGCATTGGCGGGGTCAAGAAGCTCCTCAACCAGATCCACACGCTCATGGGCAAGGACGGCTATGATGAGACACACATCCACCACGAGGATCAGTACATCACGGTCCACCGCGTGCACCCAAAGTCGCGGAAGGGCTACTTCCTGATTGCCCACACGGCCTACCCGGGCTACGGTAACGGCAACGGCGCCTTCAACCCGGTCCACCTGACGGGCACCAAGGCTCGCCACCTCGGCAGCTGGATGCTCGAGGTTGACACCAGCGAAGAGGCCAAGAAGGAAGTGCTTGAGGACCCCAAGTACCTGCGGGGGCTGCCCAGTCGTGTCATTGATCTGCCGGGCATCCGCATGGAGGTCAAGGACAACGACACCATCATCACGGTCCGCGACCGCTTCCCGCCCGGGAGCATCGCCCTCTTTGAGACATGGATCCCTGCCGCTGAACACTCGGCTGGCCTGGACACGTTTGTGACGTCGGGAGCAAAGGACGCTTTCAGCGAGCTCGATCTCGTTGACCTCAACGCTGCCATGTACCGTTGCGAGTCGGAAGAGCGCGACTGGAGCGGCGGGAGCGATGGTGTCTACGACATCCCCGGCCACGGAAAGCTGGTCTATGCCGGCTTCCAGGGCTGGTGGAGCATTCTTGAGGGCATCATCCGCGAGAATAACCTGGCTCACCCGCTCTGCCAAAACCTTCGCCAGGGCCAATGGGTGCTCGACTACATCATCGGCCGCCTAGAGCGCGCCTCGCAGACCACCGAGCTTGGCCGCCTCGCCCGCCCAACCGCGTGGCTCAAGGAGCGCTTCGATGCCATCCGCGGAATCCCCAGTTTCCTGCTCCCGCGGTACTTTGCGCTCGTCATGCGCACGGCTTACCAGGCTTGCCTTGAACGGGCCATCTCGCTCATGAGCGCCAACGTTGCCCAGGGCCAGTGGTTCCTCAAGAGCCTGGGCATGGTGAGCGTGCAGGAGATGGGCTTGGTAAAGTCGGCGTCCCTATACCCAGACCGCCTCGTCCCATCGCTTGCCGCAGGCCTACCGCACTTTGCCGTCGAGTGGGCGCGCTGCTGGGGACGTGACGTCTTCATCTCACTCAGGGGCCTGCTCCTTGGCACTGGGCGGTTTGCCGAAGCCAAGGAACACATCCTCGCATTCGCTAGCGTGCTCAAGCACGGCATGATTCCCAACCTGCTCGGAGCCGGCCGCACGCCCCGCTACAATGCGCGCGACTCGATATGGTTCTACCTTCAGTGCGTGCAAGACTACACGCGCATGGCACCCGACGGTCTGGCACTGCTGGACGCCAAGGTTAAGCGACGCTTCCTGCCCTATGACGACACGTACTTTGACGCCGAAGACTCGCGCGCGTACAAGGCTGAGAGCACAGTACGCGACATCATCCAGGAGGCCATGCAGCGCCATGCGAGCGGCATGTCGTTCCGCGAGGCCAATGCGGGCCCGGGGCTCGACAGTCAGATGACGGACCCGGGTTTCCAGCTCGACATCAAGGTCGACTGGAGCACAGGCTTTGTGCACGGCGGTAACCAGCACAACTGCGGCACGTGGATGGACAAGATGGGCGAGAGCGAGCGGGCCGGGTCCAAGGGCGTGCCCGGCACTCCACGAGACGGCGCGGCGGTCGAGATCGTCGGTCTATCCTACAGCACGACCAAGTGGCTGGCAGAGCTCCATGCGGCGGGCAAATACCCGTACGCGGGCGTGAGCAAGAGCCAGGTGTCGCCTGATCAGGCAGCCTCGGGCGATATCGCCGTCGAGGTGACATTCGGCCAGTGGGCGGAACTGCTGCGAGCCAATTTCGAGCGGTGCTTCTTTGTGCCTCTGCACGCGGCCGAGGACTCCAAGTACGACGTCAACCCGGCTGTGTTCAACCGCCGTGGCATCTACAAGGACCTGTACAAGTCGGGCAAGGAGTACGAGGACTATCAGCTGCGGCCCAACTTCCCCATCGCCATGACGGTGGCGCCGGACCTGTTCGACGAGGCGCACGCCATGCATGCACTCTGCGTCGCGGACCGGGTGCTTCGCGGCCCGCAGGGCATGGCGACGCTGGACCCTGCCGACCTCAACTACCGACCCTTCTACATCAACAGCGAGGACAGCGATGACTTTGCGACATCCAAGGGCCGCAACTACCACCAGGGCCCCGAGTGGCTGTGGCCGACGGGCTTCTTCCTGCGGGCGCTCCTCAAGTTCCTGCTCCAGAGGGCCGGTGGCAACGAAGAAGCTGCGACAGAGGCGTTCCAGCAGGTCACCAGGCGTCTCATGGGCTGCAAGACGATGATCAAGGAGAGCCCATGGGCGGGGCTGCAGGAGCTCACGCAGAAGAACGGAGCGTACTGCGGAGACTCGGTATGTCACTTTTTTGTTTGTCACCATTCATCATGCTTGCATGCAATGCTAATCACGAATCCCTTCAAACAGTGTCCCACGCAGGCTTGGTCGGCTAGCTGCCTGATTGATCTGTACATGGACGCGGCCGAGGAGCAGTCTAGCCTCAACAGCGACAAGTCCTAGACGTCGCTCCGTGACGTCACGACATCTGGCTGGGCGGACTATTGATCGGACGAGATGTAAAGAATGGTGATTGCGGCGTTTCTTGTGGAGGAAAAGTTAGATGGAAGGTTTTTGGAGATTCCAGGCATCAGGGAGGGACAACCTACATACACAAACGGCAAAACCAAGAAACAGAAACGGACGGGATCGAAGAGGCACTGTCGATATCCCTTTGCGCACACGACTATATAGCTATAACGACTTTGGCATACCCTACCTAGAATCAAGTAATTCAGATCCATTGAAAGTTTGCTGCCTCGAATTCGTCGCTGTTACTTGTCACCGAAGGGCCCCAAGGTGTTGGCACTGAGACAGCGTTACCTCGACGTTTTCAAACCACCCGCCCACCATCCAATGTTCGGGCCGGCGGACAGGGAGCAGTCTTGGTGCGTCGAACGCGACGCCGCAAGCTCTGCCCGGCCAGCACCGATGTGGGGCAGCCCGTCGATCCGGTTTGCAACAGGTTTATTGCACGGGGCGTATCAATGGCAGTCAATGACTCGCCCAAAAGGCGGCGGGCGAGTTCGCCGACTTCATGTTTGCCCTACTTTTGCCCCGAGCGTTTCCTTTCCAGATGGTCCAGGTCATTAAAGAGGTAGATTTGGTGTCCAAGAGCTGCCGGTATGTAGCTCTCTATCAATGGGCCCCGACGTCGTATCCTCTCCGTCTAACCGCCATTGCCATAGAGGAAGAGGGAATCACCATGATAGTCTGTGGGTGAATCGTCTGTGGGTGAATCGAGTTTTTTCCCGCCGCCAGACGAAGATGTCTCGAGCATAACGGCCACTAAGAACATTAGGTCGGGTGGCATTCGCACTCCCAGTCTGCTCTGGGTCTGTGAATATCGATACTGAGTAACAAAACAATTACGTTGCCCTCCCAAACCATTCTAAATAAAACAAAAAACAACACAAGCTATTAAAGCCGAAGAATCATGTCCCACCTACAAGCGCCAAGCACAGGATAAAACAGAGACGGTGTGAGAGGTGACAGAAGATGTGGAGTGCAAGATGGAACGTCCATCGATCCACGCCGTTGAGGCATATATAGAAAAAGCAGAAAAGGAAGTATCCCTTTCCCAGAAGCAAACTCCAAGAAAATGATAATCGTTAAAAGAGATATTTTCTGCTGTCGCAGTCGAGTCGGACAAGGCTGAGAGTTGAATCCGGCTTCGAGGGAGAGCCCTCCTTCATGTCCTTTCTGTCGGGTTCCACTTAGTTTTTGCCTTCTTCTCGTTCCCCCTCTCGGGCCCGTAGACGCCGGCCTCGCTGATGGGTGCGGGCATGAACATGCCGGCGGCTGGTAGGTGGACGGAGCGGGTGGACCCGTTAGGTCCGGGCGTGGTGGCGCCGCCGCCGTTGCCACCGACGCCGGCCTCGCCTAGGCGCTTGCCGAGCGCGTACTGGCGGTCCTTCTTGCGTAGGTAGCGGCGCCGCCAGATGCAGGCGCCGATCCAGATGCCTGCGATACCCACCACCATAATGACCAGGAACACGACCCACTGCCAGTGGTTTGACATCCTAAGGACAAAGGGTTAGCATTCTCGCTACATTCGCACCTGGTCCAGAAAAGGCCGAGATGGGGGATGAAGTGGTACATACCAATCACCACCACCTCCTTGAGGCGTCGTGAGCCTTCCTGTGCCTGTGGGATTGGAGTTTGAGGTGCCGGTGCCGGTGCCGAGCGTCTTGGGGTCCTTGCAGAAGTTTGTGAACCAGTTGCGGATGCTCTCGAGGTTTGCGGGGTTGTCGGCGCAGACGCCCGGCCCGCACACGCCCTGGGCAGCGGCGCTGAAGGGCGAGACCTTGGCGTTGCTACAAAAGCATGCGGCGTAGCCCGCGGGGGCCGCCGTCGGCGCGGCTGGGGGCACGCAGGCGCCGTTTGCGTCAAATAGGGGGCCGCACTGCTGCGCGCAGGCAGGCAGCGTTGCGAACGGGATCAATGTCGTCTCTACATGAGGTGCTGTGTCAGCAAAAGGCTTGGGTTGGTTGGTTTCTCGGGAGTCTATTGCTCCGCTTTGCAATGGGATGACCGCCTGCTGGGCAAGCTCCATGCAGAAACAAAACGGGGAAATGATGGGACGATGACGGATAACGGCCGTCTCACAGAGCCTCGACTTACCCATTGTGACGGAAGTGTGTGAGGTGGCCCCAGGGGGCGATTTGAGAGACGCTCAGGGACTGAAATGGCAGCGCGGCGTTCGCGTCGCCGGGATATTAGGAGCGGCGTGAGCCGACAGCGAGCGTACGGTAGCCTCTAGCGGGAGGGGGCAATTGGCCGGAGAAGCGGATTCAATCGCGTCGTCGCTGTGGGCGGAGGTGATTGTTGATAGTGTCCGGTTGATGTATTCCCAAGCTCTAGTCGTTTTCCCCAGCTCTTTCCAACTGTGCGTAGTGATTCGGGTCCTTGTCTGGCTTCGTCACAATGGCGCCGAGGCTATAAAAACGTGGGACTGTAGTCGGTCGGCTGTGTTGGATCGAACGACGGACGGCTGGACGTGGCGCTCGTGGGCGATGGAGTAGGAGCAGGAACAGACGGCACAGAAAAGAAAACAAAACAATGCCCCGACAAGGCCAACGTGGAATATACGCAGAGCCAAAACAACCGTCGCTGGAGCTCTGGTCGGTGGTGCGCAGGCGGCTGGCTGTCCTGTGTTTTGGCTGAGGGCGGCGTTTTAGTCGAGCCACTTGCAGGATCCCCCGTCGATCCGGCAGGAAAAGGCGTGTCGGGTACGAGTGTGCAGGACCAGAGAGAGCTCTGCCGCTACTTGACGCTAGTTCGCTTGGCTCTGCGGACGTTTCGTGGCTGGTGGTAGACAGGCAAACGAGCGACAAGGACACCAGACAGTAGGGAGCTGGGAATTGGAACAGAAACGAGTGTGTATTCCCTTGGTGGCAGCGATGGACTCTCCCGCTATGCGTCTGTTTTCAGTCGTGCCCTGGGGGAAAGGGGGTGGTGAAGGGGTCAAAAGGGTGGCCTGCTGACGGCCAACACGAAGAAAAAAAGACGAGGGAGCAAAGGGGAAAATGGGCTGTGCTCGCAGTGGAATGGCGGGTCGCAGCGCCGCGAAATTACCTTAGGCCTTGGACGCTTGTGGGAGTCGTTGGTGGAGTCTCGTCAGCTGGCGGCTGGCCTGGAGAAGCGAACTCAGAGTGGGGCTTCAGTGGGGAACGGGAAGCAATGGATCACAGGCTGGGCTGCACTGTCTCTGCGGGAATGCTCGTATGCATTCGTGCAATCATCAATCCCGCATTGGACTGGACGAACTGCTGAGACCAGGCAGGTGGGCAGGTGGGCAGCCCCTGCTGCAGCCCAGAGTCAGCGCCAACCTGCATTTGAATTGATGTTGATTATCTCAGTCCTGCACTGCCACATTCGCAACGGCCATCTATGATCCGAGCTCCAGACGGACGGGTTAGCAAGTATCAGCACGCGCAGGGCCCTCGCGACCCCTGCAAACACCACAGAAACCCATCTGCGGTTTTATGCCTGCGACTCGCCTGTCAGCTTTCCTGCCGGCCGATCGGACTTTGCAAATCCTGTCTCCCTACAGAGACTACGGTCACTGCATGCAGGAAAGGGAACGAGATCAATCGGTCCAACAGACCAGCCCTGCTGTCGACTTCGCGTGTCTCATCGAGAACAATACCCGCTCGTGCAACAGAAAACAGGCTCAAAGGGTCAAAGCGACAGACACAAAGGAAAAAGCCCCGATATTATGCTGGCAATGGACAACCCCTCCCTCCCGCCCTCCAGATTCCAGAGTTTTGCCAAGCCATAATGCTGGCACCCACTCCCTTTTTGTTTTTCGTCACTTCCCCTGTTTGGGCTGATGGGGCCTCCGCCGGCGACCTGCTGTTTTCAGCAACCAGAAAACAAACTGCAAGGCTGCACGGACGGCAGAATCTGTGCACCCTGTCGGAGAAAAGGGCAAAAGCGTGTGCAAAGGCCGCGCGTGCGCGATCCTGACGGCACGACCGGAATGATCGGATAATGCAGACCATGCCGTTTACGGTCAAGCCCTTTGGTCTCTGTCCTCGGCCAACTTTTGGCCTCCACGTCACGCGATGTCTGCCAACCAGGACAGACAGACAGTTGGCGCCAAGATGTTTTTTCTTCTTTACTTTCTCATTCCCATTGGAGATGATTCTTCGTACAACATTGCACCCGGCTCGGCTGCGCCCTTCTCTTGTAATCTTACTCCAGACGCTGGGCGAGGGAAAGTCGGTCGAGATCGAGACTCTTCCTTTCCGCAGGCCAACCTCAATCCGTCATCCTTTGCGTGGCGCGAAGCGAGATGTTTTGTCCCCAGGCGTCGATGCGCGTGAGGGGATTTTCTAGCACTTGGGCGCGGAATGTCATGGCCTGACTGTGGCTCAACCCCTAGCCTTGTGTCACGGCCGTGGCGCATCCGAGGCCACCCCGTGGATCGCTTACACCCCTGCTGCCCCTTTCCCAATTATCGGGTCCGTCATCCATCCCCTGAACCTCCATTGACGTGCATTCCCGACCACCCCCCTGTCATGACCTATCTCCCTTGCGTCTCTACGCTTGTCACGAACCCAGGCCTCCCTTCACCGTCGACCTCAATCGACGCCATCAGCCCGTCGGCGCTCTGCTTCAGCGCGCTCGCGTCGGCGCTTGCCCAGCCGCCGGCCTCCCGGCCCCGGTCGGCGTCGGGCAGCCCGTCCCAGCCGGGCCCGTAAAACAGGAGGGCGAGCGCCGAGTCCTTGAGCAGCGGCCGGCGGCGCGTCAGGATGATGCACGCGACCAGCAGCACCGCGGTGCCGACGGCCTCGATGACGGGCAGCAGGATCCAGGCCCAGCGCACGCGCACGTACGTCTCGACCACAAACGCCGTGCCCTCGCGCATCGTCGCGTTGGTGTTGGACGCCCGGCTGTGCAGCATGTTGTCGACCGTGACGGCGTGGCGGCGTGCCAGGTCCGCCAGGTCGCTCTGGTAGACGAACATGCCGAAGTCGAGCAGGCCGTCCTTGGCGTTGTTGGTGGCATCACCGCCGCTGCGTGAGAAGACCTCCTGGTCGAAGAACAGCTCGCGCACCAGCCTCAGGCGCATATGGCTCATCTGGCCGATCAAGTACTTGGACTCGGACCTGTTGCTGCTGTAGACGTACGTGTTGCCGTCGCTGTGGCCGTGGACCGTGATCACGTCTCCTTGTTGTGTCATGTTCGGCAGCGGACTCACGTCCATGGCTCCGATGTGGAGCTCGCCGCCCCTGGCCGACACATTCCTCAACGTCTTTTCGCACCACTCCCAGCTGTAGTCAAACACGTCGACGGGCGGCGGTCGGTTCTGGCTAGTACTTGCGTTGAGACTCAACGAATCAGCGTTGAAAGCGTCGCCGCGGATTCGCACGGCGAGACCGAAATTGGAATTTTGTAGACTTTGGGAACCCATCGACTCGAGTTCGAGTTGGCGTTTGTCGATTTCTGTATCGGTGGCCACGACAGCATCCGTGGCCCGTCCCGGTGCGGATGACGAAACTCTCGTCCTCGCACCCGGGCCGCTCCTGTCGCCCATTGACCTGGCACTGGCACTGGCACTGCTCAGCACAACAAAGCTGGGCTGCGGGGGCTTGTGGAAGTCACCGTTGTGGTACACCATGCGCAGCGGGCCTTTCGAATCCCCACCGACACTGTGGTATGTGTACTCGCAGACCACATCCCGCTGGGACGACTGCAGCTTGCAAGACACCATGGTGTCAGCCGTCACGTTGCGGACGTCGGCGCATAGTCCCAGTGTGCTGAAGTCGGCCCACTCGCACTCGGAGGCCGGTGCCGGGCACGAAAAGTCGGGCGTGAACGGCCCGCCTAGCAGGCCGGTCCGCAGCTTGAGTTGGAACGGGAGGGCGACGTTGGGAGGGAAAAAGAAGCGATCGGCGTTGGTTTCGCCGGCGACCCCGAGAGGATCTGGTCCGCGCAAGTATTAGCACGCTTGGGTAGTTCAGAAGCAAGTATCGCCAAACCGATGGTGACATACACATCCGAAACGCCTCCTTGGCCCAGTAGCCGGACGCCTGGGCGATGGTGGCCGTCGTGTTGCCCAGCGGCACGCGGCGGGGCGGGAACTCCAGGATCTGCTGCGCGCTCGGGCTGATGCCGAGCGAGACGACGGTCCATAGCGCCAGCGCCCACGCGAGCCAGTCTCGGACCTTCAGGTTGAACAGGATCCGCAGCGAGCCCCAGGGCCCGCGGCTGGCGTTGTCGTAGTCCTGCAAATGGCCCAGCCTGTTGGGCCGCAGCTCAAAGTGGCCCCACTTGAGCTGCGAGATGCACGCCGCCAGCGGCACCACCATGGCGGTGCGCGCCACGGCCGTCAGCACGGCGATGACCGAGTTGATCTGGATCGGGAGCGGCCAGCTCTCGAGCACCATGTCCTCGACCAGCGCCAGCAGCACAAACAGGAGCACGGTGCTGACCAGGCTCAGCGCGCACGCCCCGATCTCCCACCACCACCATGACGACTTGGGCGGCCCGCGGCGGCGGCTGGGTTGTGTGGGCGCCGGGGCTGGCGGTTTGCTCGCCGGCGGCGGCGGCAGCTTCTCAGTCGAGAGGGAGTCGCCGTGCAACGGGGTCAATGGACTGGCGCCCAGGTCAGTGCTGAGCCGGCCGAGGGGAGATGCGGGCCTCGGGGTCGTCCCTCCCGGCGAGGGCGTCGCCCAGATGGGATCTTGATACATCTGGTCGGCATCTTCGTGGAGTGTGGATATGGACGGAGTAGCGGTCCGACGGGAGGACATCAGTCCGATTTGCTCCGCGTCGGCACGGTTGTAAGGGGAAATCGGCGTCAAGAGAGAATCCTGGGACGGAGACCTCGGCCGAGGAGGCTGAGGCCGGTGCGGCCACTGGTTCTGGGACATATCCATCTTGGAGGCACTTTCTGGTCAATAGAAATCTACAAGTGCAGACGATGAACTGGTTTGGCTATGAAAGCAGAGGAGACAAGATTTAAGAGCAACATCACGACGGAAATTCGATAGGAAATGCCTCTTGAGAGCCTGCCCGCAGATCTGCGCATAAGAATCGACCCCCAAGGACACAGGTTACGTCAAGTAGGCTGAGCATGCGCAGTCATTATTAATGTCGTCGATTAAGTGGCTGGCCGGGAAGTGCCAGCCAGTCGGCATTTAGGACATGTGCTGGCGCAGCGCAGCCGCAGATCACCACGGTCCGTAGATGGGCTGTTACTGGTCGGCCGAACCTGTCGTGCGACCTCAACTGTGACGCGAAGTTGATTATGGAGGGGGGTATTTGGGGGCTTGGGGAGGGAACACGGTCGGCTAGGTTCCCGCGGGCGAGCCTCCCTTTGGATATTAACGGTGCGCGGCAGGTCTTCCCACGCAGGAGGCCTTCGAGGTGCCATCGTCCGACACCTGCGTTGCCGCTGGCGAAAATGCATGGTTGAATTGATGGGAGCATTCGGTGAGGCATCAAATCAGATCAGCGGCACAACTGCCGCCGCTAACATGGTGGCGCCCCGCACCAAGTGGGCCTCGTGTAAGAATGTGCTGATTTTGTTACATAAGCGCCTCCTCCTTGTTGTTGTGCCATTCCCCTTATCCCTTGCTCTGGTCGGCAATTGCTTAGTACGTGCAGCGGCCACAGTAGCCGCACTCATCAGTGCAAGCCGTAAAGTCTTCGCCCTTCTCGTCGTCGTCACCGAAGGAGCCGAGCCCCAAGGATCCACGCCAACCTCCAGCGTGCGTGTAGTGGTCGTCGTAGTCTTTCTTTTCATCCTCGGAGTCGTCAGGGCTATCGAGATAGGCAGTTCCATGACTGGCTTCCCAAGCAGCCCTGATCTTGCTGGACAAGACCTCGCCGGCGCCGGGCAGCTGCTTGCGGAACTCGAGCGCGCCGCCAGAGTAGCACACCTCAAACTTGCCGTCGCCATTCTTCTGTCTCTTGACCGCCAGAGACCGGATGCGGTGGATGAGGGCGGCCAGCTTGGTAAGCTTGTCGTTGTTCTCCGCCTCCCATCTGCAGTAGGAGGCGTCAGTCACGTCTTGCACCCGCTAGGCCCTTGCTTATTTGGCGGCGTGATTATACAAGAAGGGATGGTTAGAAGGGGCACTTACTTCTTGACCTTGTCCTCTACGGAAATGATGTCGATCTTGTTGAAGACGCCGCGCGCATGGTATGCGACGATGAACTTGCTCATCTGTCGGATCCACAGCCGCGGCAGTTCCTCACCGAGGATGTCCATGTCGACCTTCTTGATGCTTCGTGTCTTGAGGTCGAACACGAGACTCTGGTCGGTCAGCTCGCCTGCACGCTGGACCTGGAGCCCTGCATCTGTCGATGTCTCGGCCTGAGACACAGCGGTCTGCTCCAGCGAAGCGAGGAGGTCATCAACGCTGGAAGGCGAAGCCTTCTCGGAAAGCTCCTTCTTGACAGACTGGCTATTGCCCGAGGAGCCAGCCTGCGCCATATACCCGTCGCCCTCGAAGCGGACGAGGAGTTGCAATCCACCGAAGCGGTAGCGCATCACGCGCTGGTGAGACATGGAGCCCTTGACGTCCTGGTCCCAGGTAGTGTAGTGCTCGGGGAAAGAGTGGCCGAATCCATGGATGTTGGGGATCAGCTCCGTGGGCGAGTTCTCCCTGCGCACGAGGAAGACAGTATCGCCGACCGCCTCCACCAGCATGCGGAATGGCTTGTCATTACCGCTTACGAACCGGAGCAGGCTGCCCAGAGTGCTGCCGCAAGCGACCATGTCGGGCCGGTTGTCCCCGGAGGGCAGCGAAGGGTCCATCTCGAGCGCGGCCACGATGGCTGGCTCGATGGGGTGCCGAGGGAATCGTCCCGAGTTCTCATCGCGGAAGGCCTTGCGCGTGCTGAGAGATTTCCTGCTGCCCATCTTTCCATGGTCGTCAGGAATTTCCCTCGGCTCGGACAGAGGAGTCCAGCGGGGTGGACGGCCTGTCGAGTTGGTAGCATCCGACGCATCAGCTAAGCTAGCCCCTGCCCCCCCTCGCCGAAGAGACAGAATCTCAACATCTTACCAGGAACCACAATCGTGGGCTTCTTGCCGTTGCGCCAGTTGAAGGACGCCACAAGGACCCCGTTGGTGATCTTGGCGTTGTTTTTGTCCGCAGAGTTTGGTGTCATGTCGCTCACGAGGTCGCTCGCGTTCAGCCGCTCGATCAGCTCACCCAGCGGCGGCGGCGCAGTGGGCTCGACGACCTGAGGTTGTCGCCAGCCACCACGGCCTCTGTAGGAAGTGAACGAGCTCCAATCAGAGTCCCGGGATGACCGCGATCCCCTTCCCCCTTGACTACTAGAATACATGGCTGCGTCGTCTGTTTGGGATTTCCGATGCTGTTCCAAGTGGCTCAAAGCCGACAATGAGATGAGAAAGAATGTGTGGTGGGAGGGCGATGGTCTAGGTGGCGGAGCCAAAATGCGTTTGCAAAGGAATGGACCATACCCATGTCTTTAAAGACGACGGGCAGATCTTCTACCTTCGTGTTGCCCGTCTTCCTTCGGATTCTACGCAGATGTGCAACCACTATCCGTCCCTCGTTGCCTCATGGGCCAGCTAGAGGTTACCATGTCTGGTTTCCGTTATGGCAACCTGCAGCGAGGCTGGTCGTGATTCGCTGGCCGGCTGAGCAGAGGCCATGCAATCACGAGTGGTGGGCCTCCTGCAGCCTTGCCGAGGGGCAATTGGCCGCCATTGCGGTCGCACCAAGCCTGAAGTCTGCCCTTCTTTGTTGCATGCGCGGGGGGCAACGATGCCATGTGCGGGAGGCCCTCAGCGGAGAAACCAACAAATGCGAGGCCGCAGGAGCTTGGGCCGAAGTCCGCATCACCCCTCAGTCACATATTCTCTTTGCTTCTAGCATCACCCGTCCCCTCCTTAACAACACTAGATACCCCCAGATCCTCTCCAGCTGTCTTGCCACCTAGGTTGTCTCCCCATCCGACCGTTGGACTTTGGAGCACACGCACTTCTGCCTGTCCTCCTGCTTGGCGCCTCGGCCTATCTGGTAGCTACCTAGGTACTTGGGTTCCTGCCTATTCAGGTTCCTACTACTTGGGTCGTACCTGACTACATCACTACACCAACCTACATACCTACCTAGGTAGGGACCTACACCTACCCACCTACCTCGGCATCTAGCCCTGTCATATCCCTACACCCCACCTTCACACCCAAGCAACGATTTCCACATCACCAAATAAGCCTCAGCCAAAAGGACAACAGCACCCGCACCAACATCCTAGGACGGGCAGCTTACTGTCGCCACCATGACATCCGGCCCGAAGGATCAAGCCACGCGTGCGCGAAGGCTCTACGCACGCTTCAAGAGCGTCCTGGAGGGTAAAAACAAGATCCTGAGCGACGGGGATGCGGCACTGTTTCTCGAGGCAGTCTTGGCACAGGAATCACCAAGTCGATGTGTCGAGTCACTGGTTGCCAGTGCACACGGCCTGGACGCCGTGCGAAGCTCTGTTCGCACCGATTTCTCCATCGCCTTCCTTCAGACTTCGACCTTGAAGCTCCTGATTTTTCTGTCTGACCCATCTATCCGAGCGCTTTCGAGTGGCCTGTTCCTCTGGCGTGTCCTGGAGGCCATCCTCACTCCCGAAACCGTGTGGAGGGAGCTGATAGGCGCCTTTCTCGGCAACAAGCTCGAGGAGCAAGACCTCCTTCCTCTGGCCTGGCTTGTCCATGAGGTCGTTGATTCATCTCGAGGCTTTGGTTTCGACTTCATGCCGGATGTGAAGCTCGTTCTGAACCATGGCGGACTAAAGAAGTCCAATTCTCACGAGACCCGCACCCTAGCCTGCATGATCCAGAAGGTCGTCCTTCTGAAGTCGCAGCCAGCCTCGAGTGGGAAGCCTGCCGAGCACAGCCCAGGAGGGCGCCACGACAACGACTCCGCCAATTTCCGTGAGATCTCGGTGTATCCAACCAGGGACGAGTTCCTTTCGACCCGGCGGCCATTCTACCGCACGCTCGACGAGGTATTCGAGCAAGAGGCTGGGACCACCCCCGAGGCTCGAGCCGCCGTCCACCTCGATAACCAGTTCCGTCTCCTCAGGGAGGACATGTTGGCAGAGCTGCGCAACGACTTGCAGGTTTCTGTCGGCAGACGGAAGGGAAAGCGGCGCGCTCAGGTGTTGAGTCAACTTTCTCCCGACGATATCGACTATGGTGACTCGCAGAGAGGCAGGAAGTGCGCAATAGTCGTCAAATGCTTCGCCGGCCTGGATGATCTCCAAAAGCAGAAACCAGAGAAGCGGCAGAGGTTCCTCAAAGACCACCCAAACTACGTCAAGCACCAAGCCTTTGGTGCGCTCTCCTTGGGCAACGAGGTCTGTGGGTTCGCCTTCGTCCATAGAGACGAGGGTATGTTGCTCCTCAACCCACCAAAGGTCTGCCTTCAGTTCGCCGACAGAAAATCGCTGCATGGGGCGCTTGTGGCACTGAAGGGGTCGCCTGCCAACGCCAAGTTCACCCTAGTGGATACCCCCGTCTTCGCATATGAGCCAGTCTTGAAGGTCTTGCAGACCATGACCACGCTGCCTCTTGCTGAGTATCTGATGAGTCCCGCGGCAGCCGAAGAGGAAGTCTTCCAGATGGAGCCCGGCATTGCCCGATTTGTCTCTCGGCTTCGGTCGACAATTATGAAAGACGGAGAAGAGGGCGTCATGCTCGATGACAAAACTCATATTGATCTCTCGCAGCGCGACTCACTTCAAAACGCATTGTCCCAGTCAGTCAGCATGATCCAAGGACCTCCTGGTAAGTCCCCAAGCCTTGTTCCTTGCATGGCAACCTCTAACTGTCTACAGGCACTGGCAAGACCTTCATCGGCTGCAGGGCCATGAAAGCCATGTACCAGCATTCCAACCTGCGCATCTTGGTAATCACCTACACCAACCATGCCTTGGATGATTCCCTCTCGGGCTTCAAGAATGTCGGCATCCCCGAGAGTGCCATGGTTCGCCTTGGGTCCAAATCCACGGCCGAGACGGAATCCATGCTCCTGTCCAAGCAGAACAATAGGATCCCGTTTCACAAGAATGGCGTGGGGGGTCTTATCGGCCCCCTCAAGAGCGAGCGGCGAGACTTGGCTGAAGACCTTGACAGGGCGTTCGAACATTACAACAAATACGTCCCCTCATTCGCAGCCGTCCTAGAGTATCTCGAGTTTGAGGACGATTGTGCTGCTTTTCACCGAGCTTTCACTATCCCTTCTGAAACTCAGGGATGGAAGCGCGTCGGCGGGAAGGGCAAGACGGTGGGCCCTGATTACCTGTACAGTCGCTGGGGGAATGGGGAGAACCCTGGCATCTTCACCAAGCAAGTGCCCAAGGAGTGCGAGTTCGTGTGGGACATGACCCGCCAGCAACGCCAGGAGCACCGGGCGAGGTGGATTGAAACCATGATCCTCGAACGCGTCGACGAGGTGACGGACTTTGTGGTGAAGATGGACGACAAGCAGGAACAGCTCGAGAACATTTTCAGCGAGGGCAAGGTTGCGACGTTGCGGTCCAAGAGGATAATCTGCTGCACAACCACGGCAGCCGCGATGAACGTGAAGCTCCTCCGGTTGGCTGAGCCTGATGTGCTCCTCGTCGAGGAGGCCGGCGAGATCCTTGAGAGCCACACCCTCACCGCTCTGGCACCTTCAGTCAAGCAGCTGATCTCAATTGGGGACCACAAGCAGCTTCGGCCCAAGGTCAAGAACTACGCCCTGACCGTCGAGAAGGGCGATGGCTACGACCTCAACATGTCGCTGTTTGAGCGGCTCGTCAAAAATGGCTTCAAGCACACCACGCTCCGGAAGCAGCACAGGATGCATCCCGAGATATCGATATTCCCCAGGGACCTCACATACCCTGATCTGCGCGACGGGCCCCAAACCCACATGCGCAAAGCTATCGAGGGATTGCGTGATCGTGTCATATTCATCAATCACGAGCATCGGGAAACCAACGACAACCAACTCATGGACAGGATGGACCCTGGCATTTCGGGGAGTCGGAGCAATCAGTTCGAGGCGCTTCACATCCTTAGGATCGTCCGGTATCTTGCCCAACAGGGCTACGGCACGGACAAGATGGTGGTTCTGGCTGCCTATCTTGGCCAGGTTCGGCTGCTGAGGGACACGCTGGCGAAGGAAAACGATCCTATCCTCAACGACCTCGACGCCTCGGATCTGATACGTGCTGGTCTCATGACCCAGGCAGCCTCGAAGGTGCACAAGAGGCCTCTTAGAATCTCGACCATTGGTGAGTTTTCCGGCGGTCTTTGTTGTTTATCGAGCCCCGCCTTCCTTGTGCCTTGCTGACTGGAGACCCGAAACAGACAACTACCAGGGCGAGGAGAGCGACATTGTGATCGCATCACTCACACGCAGCAATGCAGACGGGGATATTGGCTTCATGTACGCGCCGGAGAGAGTCAACGTCCTGCTCACTCGCGCCAGGTGCTGTCTGATACTCCTGGGGAACATGGAAACCTTCATGAAAAGCAAGAAGGGAAGCGCAACCTGGGTCCGCGTCTTCGAGCTGCTCAAGGAGAACAAGCATCTTTACGACGGCCTGCCGGTGCAGTGCACCCGCCATCCTAACGCGACAGCCGAGCTTCGGTGTCCGGAAGATTTTGACAAGTTCTGTCCGGATGGTGGGTGCTCGGAGCCCTGCAAGGAGATGGTGAAATGTGGCATCCATCCCTGCCAGATGCACTGCCATCGACTCACAGACCACTCCCAGACCGAGTGCACGATCAAGGTCTCCAAGGTTTGTGAGCGAAATCACAAGCGCGATGTCGTGTGCACCAAGAGGAACGAGCGCTGCGACAAGTGCATCGCAGAGGACAAGGAAACAGAGCGGAGGATCAAGAGGGATCTGGAAATCGAACGCCAGCGGCTGGAGCGTCAAGACCAGTACCGCAGGGAGCTCGAGGCTATCCAGGACGACCTGGATAGAGAGAAGAGGCTTATGAAGGACATGGAGGATGAGGAGAAGGAGAAGGAGACTCTGGCACGCGAGAGAGAGAAGCTCCAGAACCTCAAAGATGGGAACGTGCGCAAGAAGGAGCGGCGTGCGGCGCAGGAGGCGAAATCTTCCGGGGCGGCTGGGGAGCAGGCGGCTGGCGTTGGGGCGGCGTCGAGCCCCGGGGAGGCCAATGATACGACTCAATTTCCCAGCGAGGTTCGCAAGCGGTGGGAGGAGCTTAAGGAGTTTGAGGGTGCACGGAGCGCTCCGCTCGACGAGCTTATGGGCATGATAGGTCTCGAGCAGGTCAAGGACTCCTTCCTTGGTATCAAGACCACGGTCGACACTAGGATACGGCAGGACGTGTCTGTCGAGGAGCAGCGATACGGAGCGGCGCTCCTCGGCAATCCCGGCACAGGAAAGACGACTGTTGCGCGCATCTACGCAAAGTTTCTCACTTCGGTCGGAGCGATCGGGGGCTCGTCCTTCGAGGAGACGACCGGGGCCAAGCTTGCCTACGACGGTGTACAGGGCTGCGAGGCGCTGATCGACAAGATGCTCAACGACGGAGGCGGCGTCGTCTTCATTGACGAGGCCTACCAGCTGACCTCGGGCAACAACCCCGGGGGCGGTGCTGTGCTCGACTACCTGCTCGCCAAGGTTGAGAACCTAACGGGTAAGATTGTGTTTGTGCTCGCCGGGTACAACAAGCAGATGGAGAGCTTCTTCGCGCACAACCCCGGCCTGCCCAGCCGCTTCCCCATCGAAATGAAGTTTGCCGACTACAGCGACGAGGAGCTGCTCCACATCCTCGGCCTCAAGATCAAAAAGGCCTACAAGGGGCAGATGAAGTGCGAGGATGGGCCCACTGGGCTGTTTTGTCGCATCGTGACGAGACGCATCGGTCGCGGCCGTGGCAAGGAGGGATTCGGCAACGCCAGGACGGTCGAAAACACGCTCGCCATTATCAGCCAGCGCCAGTCGATCAGGCTAGCGAGGGAGCGCCGTCAAAACGCCAATCCGGACGACTTCTTGTTCACCAAGGAGGACATTATCGGCCCCAAGCCTTCCGAGGCCCTGGGCAAGTCGACGGGCTGGCAAGAGCTGCAAAAGCTGTTCGGACTGCAGTCGGTCAAGCAGTCGGTCAAGTCGCTCGTCAGCACCATTGAGCAGAACTACGAGCGCGAGCTTGCTGAGCAGAGCCCGGTTGAGTTCTCCTTGAACAAGGTGTTTGTCGGCAACCCCGGCACCGGCAAGACCACGGTTGCGACTCACTACGGACGGATTCTGGTCGACCTTGGCCTTTTGTCCAAGGGAGAAGGTAAGAATGGAGAACATGTTTTTCGTCCTTTTCTTTTGCAACTGCCTGTACGGTACTAACACGGACGACCAGTCATGATCAAGAACCCATCCGACTTTGTCGGGGCCGCCCTCGGCGAGTCAGAGAAAAAAACCAAGGGCATTCTCGCTTCCGCAGTTGGAAAGGTCCTCGTGATTGACGAGGCCTACGGGCTGTACGGAGGCCAAGGGGTCGCCGATCCGTACAAGACGGGTGTCATTGACACCATCGTGGCCGAGGTGCAGAGCGTGCCGGGAGATGACCGATGCGTGCTCCTGCTCGGCTACCGAGACCAGATGGAGGACATGTTCCATAATGTGAACCCTGGCCTGAGCCGACGCTTCCCCATGAGCACCGCATTCACTTTCGAGGACTTTGGCGACGACGACCTGCGGCAGATCCTCGACCTCAAGCTCAAGAAGCAGTCCTTCGAGGCGACCGATCAGGCCAAGAGGGTGGCCATGGAGATGCTCAATCGCGCCCGCAACCGGCCCAACTTTGGAAATGCGGGAGAGATAGACATCATCCTCGACGCCACAAAGTCCCGGCACCAGACGCGGTTCGACCGTGGCGAGAAGACTTCAGTGACAATGCTGGAGGCGCTTGACTTTGATCCCGACTTTGACCGTGCCGCACGCTCCGACACCAACGTCAGGAAGCTCTTTGAGAGCACCGTCGGCGCCGAGGACACGGTGGCCAAGCTGGAGGGCTACCAGCAGACGGTCCGCACCATGAAGGCCCTGGGTCTGGACCCCAAAGAGAACGTTCCATTCAACTTCCTCTTCCGCGGACCCCCCGGGACCGGCAAGACCACGACAGCCAAGAAAATGGGAAAGGTGTTTTACGACATGGGCTTCCTTGCGAGCGCCGAGGTTGTCGAGTGCTCGGCGTCGGACCTTATCGGCCAATACGTAGGCCAGACGGGGCCCAAGGTGCTAAAGCAGCTCGACAAGGCGCTCGGGAAGGTCCTGTTCGTCGACGAGGCGTACCGGCTCGCCGAGGGCCATTTCGCCAAGGAGGCCATGGACGAGCTCGTCGACTCTGCGACCAAAGATAAGTACATGAAGAAGCTGGTCATCATCCTGGCGGGCTACACGGACGACATCAACCGCCTCATGTCAGCCAACGCGGGCCTCACCTCGCGCTTCCCCGAGGTCATCGACTTCCGCAGTCTCGACCCTCTCGAGTGCGCCAACCTGCTCGTGAAGCTCCTCGCCGCCGAGAAGGCCAAAGTGGCGCGGCGCAACAGCGAGGTGGCGATTGACATTTCGGTGCTCGAGCAGCCAAGACCCGACTTTACCAACCGGGTCTGCGGGCTGTTCTTGGACCTCGCCGGCCAGCCGAACTGGGGCAGCGCGCGAGACGTCCAGACAATAGCCAGGAAGGTTTTCAATATCACCATGCACAACATGGACGGCCTCAACCTCGTGGTCAAGGAGGAAACCATCATCGCAGAGCTCGAGAGCCTGCGCGGGGAACGGGCGGAGCGCGCCAAGGCCGTCGACGCCGGTGGCATCGAGGCAGCCCTTGCGAACCTTGGCATCGGCCCAGGCTCGCCGCCGCCGCCGCCGCCACCCGCGCCCATGGCCCCCGGCGTCACGACCAAAACGGCCACGGCGACCACGACGACCGCCAGGCCGGCCTCGCCCGAGGCCGCGCCTCCGCCTCCACCGCCGCCGGCGGTAGATGCCGAGGAGAAGGCGGCGGCGGCTACCCGCGACGCGGGCGTCAGCGACGTAGTGTGGGAGCAGCTAGAGCGGGACAAGAAGGCGGCGCGCGACCGCCAGGCCGTGTACGACAGCCTCGTTAAGGAGGCCTCAGACGCCGAGACGCGGGCCTACGAGCAGCGGCGCGAGGCGGTGGCGCGGCAGATGGTCGGCGAGGACGACGAGCGGCGCGCCGCCGCCGAGGCCCTGGCGCGGCGGCTCGAGGAGGAGCGTCAGGCGCTCGTGCGGCGGGTGCTCAAGGAGGAGGAGGAGAGGCGCAACGAGGCCGCGGTGCAGCGTCGGCTGCAGAGGATCGGCATCTGCCCCGCCGGGTTCCAGTGGATCAAGCAGCAGGGCGGCTACAGGTGCTCAGCCGGGGGGCACTTTGTGACCGACGGCGAGCTTGAGCGCGAAACCCTGAACGAGGCTTTCTTTTGAGCGTAGGGGGCGAGTGATGGTGGTATGTAGGCAATCCGGGGGTGTCTCTCTCTCTTGTTGTCTATCATGCTGCTTGCTTGGAGTCAGGAGTCGCCGTAAAGGGAAAGTCTAGTCATGGACAGGTGAGGTTTTGTCAGTTGCGGCCTTTTTATTGAGAATCTAGAGTTGGCTGAAGTGAATCACTTTCAGAAATGAGGTTTTTGGTCCTAGCCTCTGGCTTAGCACGCGCACACGGTCCGGATCCAACAAAGGAACGTGATGTCCGCCGCTCCCTAGTGCACGGGACTAGCACTTGGGTGATCTGGGTCAGGTATTTACAGGCATGGCCTGCTTCACCTCGCTCAGGTAGATCCGCTCTCCCTCTTCACAATAAATCTCTATTCCATATTCGAGACGATCGTCGTTCCTCTCGCAGGATATCTCCCAGCTTAGGGATACGTGCACCAAGCCCCTACCGTCGGCCTCAGCTACCGTGGTCAGAGCCCAGCCACCAGTGTCGACGGAATGCCCAACCCCTTGCCGAGAGGGGCATTTCAACCGCCAGGCCGCCTAGCAGCACCCTTCCCAATTTTGGTCTGCAGAGTCCCAAGCGTCGTGTGTTTTGGAACGACGTGGGACTAAGCTTGAAAACACGTCGTGATGCGGGCGCCATGGCCTCTACATCGTCTAGATGGCAAACCTATGCTTTCGGGCAAGCACGGGAGCCATTGAGCTTAAATGCGGAGAGGGATGTAGGCCTGGTCGGGTAGAGGGGAAAATATGCTCCAAGCGCCATGGCAAGGATTTCAGGTGAGGTTGTTAAGACGGCGACCAATATAAGACCAGATTCGGATGCTTGAGAAGTTTAATTCGCCGAGGGAAGCCCCCTTTGTTATAGACACCAAACCAGGGGTGGTAAAGAGGTAGAGGTTGTGGTTGAATTGCATGGCCTCCACGGAGATGTGATGGTGGTTTCATGTTTCCAGGTCGAAAAACAAACCTGCCAAGGAGCGGCTTTTAGCAAGGTAGCGAGCGTCGACGCGGTTTCTGGCAAAAGGCTTTCGTCAGATACGTCTGCTTGCACGCCTCGCCAGTACCCACCATTCTTGGAGCCTCAAACGTCCCATTGTAGACCGCCTCGTCGCCCGAGTATGCACCGATCTATGGTGTTTAGAGATTACGGACACGAGAATGTCCAGACAGTGTCCGAGTGATAGGGATTGGGAACACGTTCTGCTCTGACGGGAGATACAAACCCGATATGGAGTTATTTCCGGGCGATGGGTAAAAGTATGGGGAAGCATGGCATGCGTCTTGTCCTCAGACGACGACCGTGTCTCCGGAACAGGTCAAGATAAGGTTATGGAAGTGCGAGCATGGGACGCCCCTGGATCGGCACGAACCCCTTTTCTAGCGAGGGTAGATGCCATTAGACGAGATTCCTAGCTTACCTCTGCACGGCACACGCCATCGCTTGGCATCACCCATGCCCGTCCCCGACATGACGGGTCAGTCCAGACAGCGAGCTTAATGGCGTTATCCGAGGGTATTGCTTAGAACGCTCAAGCACCTGCAGGCTGGACGCTATCCAACCTAGGACCGCATTGGCTGCAGCATGTGCTCCCTATCGCAGGCAGGGTCTGGGCTTTGGCGCTCGTCCTTGGTCACTTTGACATGCCGGGTTGGGATGGGCAGGAGTTGTTGCTGTGTCGTGTTCGGCTGTTTGCGCGTGCTCGCCGGCGATGGCAATATTGAGCTGTTCTTGCTGTTACGGCTTGTGAGGGAGCCTGACCGTCCTCGCAACCTTGGCCGCTAGCGTATCGCCGCAATGTGATGCCCTCCACTCCAATCTCTCGACCACGGGATGATGGAAGCGCCACCATCCAGACCCCGATCACTGCGTGTTTTATATAAAGCCACGTCCGGTCAACTGGCTCTGGGGGCGCGTATTAGATGTTGTCACAAAATAGACAGTATATACTGTCATGAGGAAGCCTTAGGCATAGATATCAGATGCCTGAGGCATCGGAAGAGCGGTCCCCCTGCCTGGAAGCGTGTGACGCTTCCAGGCGTCAGGAGGGAAGCTTAGTAAGCAAGGAGGACAGGGAGTCACGTGTATATAAAGGGCAGAGGCCCCTACGGGACCCTGCACTTCAGATCCTTTCCTCCTTAGAGCATATCAACCGGAATAGCCTCACACCGTGCCTATCCCTTCTGCCTGCAACAGATGTGATATGATATAATATGATGATGAGAAGGTAGCGACCAAACTGGGCGGAATCCATGCTCCTTGTGCGTTTGTGAAGTCTGCGCCGACCGTCCCTTCTCGTGATTTATGAGTGGCGATGCGCCCCATATATACTTCAGACACGTAAATACGAGACGGTAGTGGCCGAGTTGCCCAATCCAGCCTTGTAGACCTCATAGCATCACGCGTTTTTAGAAAAGATTGATGGGTGAGGTTCTCGGGGATTCTACTGCGCTCTGGCGGGTATCTCTGCGACCGAGATTTCCATTGACTTCCGTGCCTGCCATCTGCCATCCCTCTCGTGCGCTCGACATGGTTGCTTTGTACACGACATGGTTCTTTGCCTACCTTAGTAGTCAATAGGAGTCTTTTTGCATTGCATGACCATATAAAATGTCATCTCTCCTTTCCAGCTATCGCATCGTGCAGGGCGCCATGGTCACTGCGGTGGCCTGACATCACTGGCAGCAAGTGGTTTTCTTCACGGCGGCGTATCAACTGTGTAACTCGAGGCTTGGTCACGGCGGCCGCTGCTCTCCGGTGGTCTCTTTCGTATAAAGTCTTTCCGCGATTCCTGTGCTGCTCTTCCTCGAGTAACCAGACCAAGCACCGTCGCAATCAAGCCTGGACAACACCTAGCAGCACTGCAGCGCCCCTACACAGCCCAGGCTTTGCCCGCACCGCAACAGCCCCACTCGCGCCGTCTGTATGGCTTTTTTCAAAAAGTGCGGCCTCAAAGGAAACAAGGGCAAGTCCCCCTCCTCCTCCCCTTTGGAATCCCAAAAAAAATCAGAGAAAGAGAAAAGAAGCCATATCCGTTTTCCCATCTAACAAGCTGCTCCTACAGTTCTCCGGGACTTTGTGTGGTGGGGAACCATCATTGGAGTGGTGGTTCTTACAGGTGCGTGTGCTGCGAATCCAGGCCCCGAGCGCGGGTGGTGGGCTCAAAACTGACCTGATGGGCCAACCCGGCGCAGTTCTATGTCTTGTCGGCTGCACTTCTGCCGCCCCGGGCGTTCCTGAGCTATCCCTCCTGACCGTTCACGGTCCGGAGCTTAGCGGCATCGAGCATGTCGACATTGGGCTTTATGGTAAGGACAGAACTTCCTTTTTTTTTGATATGAATCTCTCAACTGACCAAACCACCTTCCCCCAACAGGTCTCTGCATCAGGACCTCTCACAGCCTCGACTGCCGCCCCACGGCCGGCTACGACATCGGCGCCCTCGTCGATTCGTTCCACCCGCCGCCCAACGGCACCATCTCGCCGAACCTCTACCTCCTCCTCGAGACGTCGCTGCGCCTGCAGTCCAGGGTCCTGGTCAGCCCGCTCCCGGGCGCCGGCGTGGCCTTCAGCCTGGCCCTCGTGTTCTGGTACCTCAAGCGGCGCGCGGACCCGGAGGACGGCGGCGGCAAGGCGCTCCCGCGCTGGTCGGGCCGGCTGTTCTGGCTCCTGGCGGCCATCTCCTTCACGCTCGCGCTGGGCGCCGCGCTCTGCACCACCGTCGTCGTCGGCGCCGCCGTCTTCGTGTCCGGGCTCGCGCCGCCCGACAGCCCGCTGCTCGTCGACGCCTACGCGAGGCACGTCGTCGCGCTCGAGTGGGTCGTCGTCTGCCTCGTGCTCTTCTTCATGCTGCTCGCCAAGGAGCGGTGCGGTAAGTCCGAGGCCGACGCGGCCCCCGTCCTGCCCATCACCGAGAAGAAGAAGAAGAGGAAGAAGAACGGGGAGGGGGCGGTCAAGCCTGACCCGAGTGACTCGAGCACGGTCTGCGGCGGCTCCAGCTCCGACGGGACGTTGACCGGGCCGTTTGGCCGCCCTCCCGCGTTCCCAGGGCACAAGTCTGATATGGCCAAGCAGGTTCAGCCCCCGTCGAAGATGCAGCCGCCGCCCCGGCCCCCGGGAAGGACGCCAGCCTCCACGTTGGGTGGGCCCTTCGCAACTTATTGTAACGCTCCTGGCGACCCGGCGCCCGGCGCTCCGTTACAGCGGCCTGCGATGGCAGTAGCGCTCACTCGCCAGCCGACGCCGGGACACGTGAGCGAGGCCGAGAGCACTTCTTCGTCGGCTTCCTCCCAAGCGCCATCCCAGTCGGTCGCCCGTCCCGCCGACCCCGGTCGAAAGGGGAAAGTACGGCGGTTCAATAAGCGACTAGCCGATCAGCCGGCTCCCCGCCTGCCACACGCCCTTCAGCAAATCCCACAGGGCTCTTTCCCGGCTCGTCCGCGGCCATCCTATCAGGCAGACGCACGAACCGCCAGCTCGATTCCATCTTCACGCCCAAGATCTATCCAGACAACCCCGCCACCCTCTGTCCGGTCTCAAGGCGCAGCAACCGGAACGTCGCAAACGCCGCCGCCGAGCGAGGACGAGGTGCGGGCGTGGCGCGAGCATCTGGAAGCCAGAGAACATCAGCAAGACGAACAGGTACTGCTGATCGAGGAAGCCCAGGCCCGGCTGGACCAACGAGCGCAGGCGACTAAACGGGCCCGGCATGATCTGCGGGCCCAAGAATGGCGGGTCCGCGAGGAAAGGCTGGCGATCCAGGCCGAGCGAGACGAAGACGAGAGAGCCCGGCAAGCCCGGCAAGCCCAGGCCGAGAAAGACCGGTCCCGGGCGGCCCGGGCCCAGCGAAGCCAGGACAAGATGCAGGCAGCCAGGGCCACCCTCGACTCGGCGCTGTTTTCCCGCCAGTTGAGCCGCCGCAGCCAGCAGGCGGCCCAAGCCGCCGCACCCACCGCTCCGCATCCAGTTCCGGGTCTTCTCGTAACCGAACCGACATTCCACCAGGCCGAGAGCGACCCGGACCCCCGGGGGCGCGCGGCCCGCCCGTGGGACGACAAGACGCCGGAGCGGTCCATGTCCGTGCAGCCCGGCAGCAGGGGGGCCGACGACGTGCTGCAGCGGACGCAGTCCATGTCTTCGGGCAGGAAGGTGAAGATCGATCCAACGCTGCGCCCCAGAAGCAAATTGTCCGAGTAATGAACACGCCGCACGAGGCGGCCGAGCCAAGACTACGTGTCGGCGAGGCGGGGGCCCAGACCTCCCGGGTAGACGAGAGACAGAGTGCGCTCAATTTTTCCGTGATTTTTGGCGGTGCTTATGTGCTCATATTTACATCTTAGTGTCCGTTAGCTTCTAGAAACCGTTTTCCGACCATTCCAGAAACACATCTACATGCTCCCCTCGTGCAACCTAAAGCGTAGAAGACCCGCCGCCACCCAGTGTCATGCTCCGCCCCGTAGGATTTGATATAAAATATGTCTCAGTAGCGCGCGTAAGGGCATGATGAAGTGAAATCGCAAACGCCCCCAATGCTGGAACAGAGAAATGGTATAATTACAAGAGAAAAGCTCCCATTTTGATTCCCACCCAGGTGTACCGCCGTATGCAAAAAGAGGCCGAGTTCAATCAAGAGAAAAAGTAGTCACTGCCCTTGAGTCGGTTGACGTCAAAGTTTCCCTAAAAGGCGATCCACGTTAGCAGCTGAACTTCGGCGCCAGTCTTTTTGGAGAGCAGGGAGGATTTGTACCTTCTTGGGGAGCGGGGGGAATGTCAGGGGCATCCAGAGGATGGTCTCTTTCGCACTGTCAGACCTCTTCTTCTCGGGGAAGTTCTGAGGGTGCATTGCAACGTCAAATCCACTGGTTCCCAGGAGCGCCTGTATGCGCCCCATCCCATCTTCCACCGTGTCGCCGCCGGCCTCGACGTGGGTCCCCTCGGTGGGCCCCTCTTCGGTAGAGTCGCCGACATCGCTCTCGGGGTCGGCAACAGAGGCCTTCTCGGAGTCCTTCTGAGCCTTGAGCATGTCCTTCTCCATCTGGGCATGCTCGGCCTCGGGGACCTTGCCTAGCGAGAACTGCTCGACATCCTCCTTCTCCGTCACCTCTTCGACGGCCGTCTCCGCCTCCAAGATGGAGCTCGGCGTCTCCATGGCCAAGCCCTTGGCCACCTCGGCCGGATCTTCTGATCTCAGAAGCTCTTGTCGCTTCTTTTCAAGCATGAGCTCCTCCACGAGGCTAAAGCCCGTCTTTTTCCGCCACGACCAAATCTGGGGAGTCCCCGGGGATCCGAACTTGATCTTGGCCATGTAGACGGACCCGGCATAGCGGGTCTCGAACTCGGCAGCCAGGCGGGCAATGACGTCCTCCGTGTGGATGCGGACAAAGGCGTCGCGCAGGACGCGGCTCATGCGCCCGACGTCGGTGGCGTGCGTCCAGAACGAGTCGTGCACGGCGGCAAACGTCAAGCCCATCTCGCCACACTCGAGAGCCGACAGCATCATGTGGCTGGCGTCGAGCGAGTGGATGAAGTTGGGCGGGAAGGCCTGGAGCTGCTTCCGACGGTTTACCGGGTCCGAGGCCTCGGGCGTCTTGAGCGCCAACGTCTGCAGGCACGTGCTGATCAAACGCACGCCCGTGTGCCTGTACGGCTGCACTACGGGCATGCGCAGCGGCGTGGTCCAGACGATGGTCGAGCGGAAGTGGCTGAGAAGATCATCCGTGGTAGGCGCCTTCTTCTTCTTTCCCTTGGCCGTTGCATCTCCCTTGGCTGCTTTATCTCCTTTTGCCGTTTTGACCCCCTTTGCCGCCTTTGTCTTGGACCTGCCGTCACCTGTCATAAGCTGCTCCTCGGGAAACTGAGCCGCCAGCTGCTTCAACTGCTCCGGGGTTATGGCGCGGCACACACGGCCGCCGATCTCGCCGAGCCATGTCTGGATCTCGTGTGCGCCGCTGAACATCTGCGAGAGTGCGGAAAAGATCTTCATGGCGATGTAAGACGACAGGACAACCGGTTCCACGCCCGCCTGCTCGGCGAGGTCGGGGTAGAGGGCGTCGAGCTGCTTCTGGACCTGCTTCTTGGCTCCAGCGAAGGTGACGCCGTAGACGTTTGTCATGACGGTCTGCTTGACCACCTTGCGCTTGATTTTTCCATTGAGCGCCTTTGCCATGAAGTTGCCCGCCTCGGCGTCCCTTGCCAAGTCCTCGCTGACCAAGTCTGCCACAGCCGAATAGACGTCTGCCGGCCGCTCTCCCGGCTCCAGGTTGACCTGGCGCGCGCCCCACTCGTCACCGCCAAGAGCCGCGTAGTGCTGGAGCCCGTTGCACGTGCCATCCTGGTGGACCGGTAGATGCGAGATAAACTTGGTCGCGTCGGGAGACTCGAACGCGGCCTTGAGCTCGTAACAGGTGGCTAGGCACTGCCAGGGGTCTTCGCCCTTCAGCCACCACCGCCGGCCCGTCAGCGGGTTGGTTGCCGAGTCCATAATGTTTTCGAGGTTCTCCATGGCGAACTTTTCCCGCTCCCGTAAGCTCGCCTTGTCGAAACCGAACACGTTGGCGAGGTGGACCTTGAGCCACCTGAAGCCTTCCTCTCCAAGCTCCTTGCCCTTGGCGAAGAGCATAAGGCCGCGCACATGGTCGGCTCCCATGTGGTTGAAGTAGGTCGGCAGGGGGTAGGCTCTGCCCCGAAAGTCGACGTTGTGCGGGAAATAAATGGTCTGGTCTCTGACGGCTCTGGCAATCTCGAGCTGAAAGTTCATGAAGCAACGCACGCCGTGTAGCGAGGACTTGAGGTTTTCGGCCATCTTGACCGCGTTGAGCCACTTCCGCCGCGCAACGGGGTCTTCGGTCGCAACGGGCTCCTCAGGCACCGGGATCTTGGGATCGAGAGGAGGGATGTTGGCCAGGGCCTCGCCCGAGTTCCACACGTCCAGCATCACCCCGAACACGTTTTTGTTGATCTTCCAGGCCGTCTTACCGAGAGAGTCAAGCCCCTTCATGATCTGCTCCATGTGGCCGTTTTCAATGGCGGCCTCGGCGTAAATCTTTTGATCCCTTTCGCCCGGCTTGACCCGGACCATTTGAGCCGGGCTCTCGATAAAGCCCCCCCTGTCGAACCGGGTCCAGGGCTCGGGCTCACACACCATGGGGAGATGGCGTGCAAGGAAGTCAGCCCGGGGCTCCCTCTTCAGCATCTCCACGAGGGTCTTGTTGACGACAAGCACTCCGACCTTTTTTCCCCTCTTGTACTGCTGATTATGAACAAAGGCGGGCTGAGACTCGGAGACAAGCGAGCCCGTCTCCGGATGCTCCTTGACCACTGTGATGGTCGCTGTCTGGATGATGGCCTGGAGCAGCGCAGCCCCCACCTGGTACTTGATCCCAACAGGCCAACGCTCCGCGGAAGGGTCTTGAGAGTAAAGAGCTTCGACCCGCGCCGTGGGCTCCCCTACGGACTCATTCCAGTCTCCGTCCTGCAACTCTGGCGAGATGTCCGGACGAGCCATGTACTCTGGTTCTGGCTGCTCCCGCCCCCGCTGCTGGGGCTGCTGCTGCTGCTGGGGCTGCAACTCTTGCTGTGGCTCTCCCTGCAACTCTTCTTTGGGCTCGGCTTTTGATTGCGACGCTTTGAGTTTGGCGGCCTTTGTGAATGCCTTCCGTTTCTTGGCCTCAGCCTCGTCGCGACGCTGGGTCCTGACGTCCTCCTCGGCCGCTGAGCCCAGGGTCTTGACCAGGCTGTACAGCGGGACGCCAACGTCGACACCGTTGCCCGAGACGCCGGACAGTACGGCGAGGATGGTCAGGGCCGCAAGACGAGACGGTGTGGAGAGCTGCAGGAACGGGCCATAGACGGCACGCTCCGCATTCTCGCCGCGCACCTTTTCGCCCAAGCCAGCCTTGTCCAGCGCGTCGAACTCGGTGAACTCGAGCTTGAGGCGGGCCTCGAGCGCGCGCTGCCAGTCGTACAGGCGCGAGTTCAGAGAGGCGCTTGAGATGGATGTGCTCAAGCCCATTTTCTGCAACGCTTGGTTATCGTCACGCCAGCGCTCAATGGCAGCGTCCACAGCATCCCTTTCCAGACGGGCCTGGATCTCTCGGCGCTGGGGCTGGGTGAGTGTGTCGATGTCGATGCCGGCTGGGATCTCGCGAAAAAGGCTAAGTGTTTGTTTCAGGGTTTTGAGACCGCTGCCCTTTTGTGGGGTGCTCAAGACCTCGGGATAGCTCGAGGGTCCTGGAGAAGTCATGGATGATACGGGGGCTTCCACAGATGCCGCTGAATCCTCGGCCGAGGCTGCCTCTCTTTCCTCTACCGGTTTGGCGCTTTCTGCTATTGCAAGGTTGTATGTCGGGCAAATCTCGGTGATCCTCGCACGATCCGTGTCCGTCAGGATATCGGTCATGTATAAAACCTCGAGGCCAACGGTGCCGGGTGCCATGGCCATGTATCGCGAAACTAGCCTGTTTAATCTTCCGTCCCTGGTTGGGGACGATATGAGGCATGCCTTGAGCATGTACGCAATGGTCTCGGGGGTCTGCTTAAGCGCGGGCTCGACTGCCCGCAAGTTGAGCTCGTACCAGTCGTGTATGGCGTCAGCCTTGGTCATGCTAGGGCTCTCCATCAGAAGCTCGATGGCGCGGTGTAGGTAGTCGTTGTGCAGGTCCATGATGTCGGACCTCGCGATTATGGGGAAGTCTGAAGTGATGCGGGCAAGCATGATGCTGGCACGCTCCAGCTTGCCGATCCGCAGGCAGGCGTCGAACATGGACAGAAGCTCCTCGACATCGCCGCTAACGTTCCTCACGCTGCGCCTCCTGGCAACTTTGGGGTTTTTGTGCTGGTCGCGTAAGATGAGGACCGAGGATACATCAAAGGGCCGTAGATCGTAGGAGCGAGGGGCCGAGGCCGTGGTAGAGCCGGGGCCAGAGAAGGACGCCGAAGGCATGGGCTTGCCCGGGTCGGCTCCGGGTAGTGGGTAGCCATCGATGGCAGTGGCCAACCCCCGTCTGGGTTCACGGCTAACGCTGTGCGAGGCGGCTCCCCGAGGGGTCGCTTGGCCATCTTGTGCCCTTGACAGCACGGAAGATGCAGCCACGGTCGATCGAAAGTGTCGAGGATGTGACCGAGCAAGTGCCGGGCCGGAGACAGGCCTCGTTAGCCTGGGGAGAGCCAAGCCGCGCCGGTAGCACCGCACCTGGGACAACATGTCGACAAGAAAATAAACGATCACGCGAGCGGGCGCGGGGGAGGGCGGGCGCGCACAGCTCTAGCAGCGGCGAGCGGGGGTGAGGAGGGAAAGTCTAAAACGGCATTAGGATAGGAAAATATGTACGTTTAACTAAAGACGAGTAAAGGAAGGCTTGTTGATCTGAGGGTTTGTTTGAAGCAGTAAAAGTCCCATCCCAGAATCCGATGCTAAAAAATCAAAGACGGCGAAAAGTGGCCGCGATGAGCTCTAATGCGACGTCGAGCTCCAAATTTTATTTTTCTTTCGCCATGCATCCTCAATCGGTGTTCGCCCCGCCGACTAGCTATTCGCGGGGCCCACCAGGCGGGGAGAGAGGGGTTCCTACGATTGGCCACGATTTACCTGACGCCTCCTTGCAAAAGCCACATTAACCAGCAGGGACATGGGGTGTGTGGCTGACTAGGCGCAGGTATCACTAGGCGCCTCGGTACTTATTCCTCAAACTGACAGACTATTTCCATCCCAGAATGTCAGCCTGCACACCAATATACCACGCATCCTCCGTTTCTGCCCAGGCCTGCAATGCCTTCTTGGACTCCTCAATGTCGCTCTCGGTCAGACCGCTGGCCAGCCAGCTAGCCCTAAAGGAATCTCCCTCGGCCAGGCGGGCGGCGTTGCTGTCGGCGAACCACCTCCGCTCGTCGGCCGTGGCCCAGACGGTGGTGCCGGCGGTGACGGTGAAGTTCTCGAAGTCGGCGGCGCGGTAGAGAGCGGGCATCAGGCAGCCGGTGAACTCGTCGGCGTCGGCGCCCACGCCGCGGGCCATGCGCCTGGTGAAGAGCTCGCCGAGGTTGCAGGACCGCGGCAGCCAGTGGGCGTCGACGATGGTGCGGGTGGCCAGCACGCCGCCGTCGCGCAGGACGCGGCGCATCTCGGCCATGGCGGCGGCGCGCAGCTCTGGGGTGGCCAGGTGCGGGAACACCTGCGAGGCGAAGACGACGTCGAAGGACCCGTCGGGTATGTCGGACAGGCCCTTGACCACGTCGCCGCGGCGGAACGAGACGCGGGCGGCGTCATCAGACAGCGCCAGGTTCTTCTCGGCCTGCTTCAGCACCTCGCCCGACACGTCGATCCCGACCACCTCGCCATCGGGCACCACGCTGGCGAAGCCGAGGGTGATGGTGCCCGGCCCGCAGCCGACGTCCAATATCCGGTCCGTCTCCTTGATGTGGGGCAGCACGAATGCGGCGTCCGAGTAGATTGTGCGGGCGGCATGGCTTGCCAATACGGCCTGTGAGTAGCCCATGGAGTAGTTGGACTTTGATTCGTTGGCGGCCATTTTGATTGTGCACAGTGCAAGTTTTGGGTGCAAGTGTTGATTGCCGATTTTAGTCGATGAGTTGATGATGTTTGTTGATGGGGTGATGATTTCTGTTGATGACTTGATGAATGCGTAGAGGTTTGCAACGTGAATGATGAACAACACTTCCATTTGCGACGGCCTCTCGAGTCATCCATATAGTAATCCAGCCTGCCCAACTTCTCACTACTACCCATCCGTGCAGTGGTCAACATCACTAACGTCTCTCGCCTCGATGCCTCGGCCCAAGAACAACCCCACCTTAGCCCCCGTATCACCCTGCATCACACTACCATTGTGTGCTCTTAGCTGGGCCCTTAGCTTTGCGCATGATAATCAGCACAAGCTGCCAAGTGCCTAGGCTGGCAGTTATTTGTTGGGAGGTCTGGTATTGGCATTCGACCTTTTTCGCTTTTCGGTATTTCCGCCCAGCCCAGCTTCCTTGACCTAATGAGAGCCGAGACAAGCTGGGGCTTGATGCGTCTTGTTGTTACCCCGACCCCGTCGGCGCAATCGGGCTGCATTTGCCCGGCTCCGTTCTGCTGTGAGACCTACCTAGTATCTCGAGCTCAGTTTATCAGTTCTGGAATTGTCAGGTCAAATGTTAGGCGCTTTATCTGCTGAACGGTCGTTCCCGTGATAGGGGCTGGCCCGAGAACGAGACTGTGCTTCAGTGCCATTGGGGGAGGTGGGAACATTTGTGGTGGCTCATATGATAATAGTGCCCAGTTCATCATGTGCTTGGACGAGACTTTTTTGTTCGCCGGCCGCAGGAATGATTTGTATGGGCCTTCACCGATTTAACACTCAGGCCCAAAAAATAGCGAGACACGTCGTTGCCTGGAATGCGGCGGCCACGTAACTTTTCATCTTGGCTCGCTAGACTTGAGTTCTCTGCCGAGGCTTCAAATGTCATCAAATGCAAAAAAAAAAAAAAAAGCGCTTAGATCGAAGCAGCAACCCTTGATCCTGTTTTGCGTGTGCCCGGACTCGAACCGGGAGCCCATCGATGGCAACGATGGATTTTACCCTTAAACCACACACGCCGGTCGTGGATAGACAGAAGCTGACTTGATGCTCCACCCATCATCCTGCAGATTTATATGGGTAAGGAGATTGGACTAAGCTAAACATGGAACCACAACCATCTACCAACCAAACGCCTCGTCCACAAACACCACCGCCCGTCTCCCGCTCCTCCCCAGCTCCGCCACCGCCGCGCGCACATCGTCCGCCATGCCCGGCGGCCCGCACACCACCACGCCCAGGGGCCCGCGCCCGGCCGCCATCTCGTTCCTGACCACGGCGCGCACATCCACCCTAGCCCCGACGCTCGTCTCGACCGCCACGCCGCCCGCGCCCAGCCCGGCCAGCTGCCCAGCCAGCGCCGCAGGGAGGCTGCCGTCGCGCACGCCCCAGACGAGGCGCGCCGTGGTGGTGATGGTGGTGGTGGTGGGTGGTGACCCATCGTCGTCGTCGCCCTTTGCAGGCGCCGCAGCCGAGGAGGAGGAGAATTCCCGCAGCAGCGGCAGCAGCGCCGTCACGCCCACGCCGCCCGCCACGCACAGCAGCGCCTCGCACCCGCGGACCCGCGCGGGGCCCGACGATGCGTAACGGTACGAGCCCTCGACGAGCACCGGTAGGCGTAGCGGCGCCTGGGTGTCTGGCGACGACGAGGAGGCGGCCAGGCGCGCTGCTAGGTGGGCCGTGACGCCGTTGCGGGTGCGCACGATGAATGTGGCGCGTGGCGCGGTCGCGGTGGTAGCGGTGGCGGTCCGGGGGTGATGGCGCGCGACGCTTGATCCCGACGGGGATGGATCCCGCGCTTCTTCTGCGACGACGTTGTCGCTGGCGGACTTTTCTCCTACTACCGTGACACCACTGCTACTGCCCTCGCCCTGCACTTCCACCTCCTCCGCCTGGCCGTCCGCGTCCACAAACGACGAGACGACCGAGAACGGATGATTTTCCCAAAACATCCAGCTCAGCGTCGGGAAGCGCAGGTACACGACGCCGTCGACGCGCACGCCGTCCACCTCGATGCGGAGGTACTGGCCGCCGCCGCCGCTGCCCTCGACGGCCGACACCACGGCCGTGCGGAGCCTGTTGCGCGCTGTCCTCGCCAGCCTCGCCAGCTTGTCGGCGCCCCAGACGCCGACGGCGAACCACACCCAGATCTCGTAGCCCCAGTTGTACTCGTACAGGTGCCAGATGTGGTAGTAGTAGCCGACCAGGAACAGCACGGCCAGGACGTGGTGCAGCGGCAGGAACACCTCGTACGCCGCGCGCCGCAGCGCCGGCGCGCTGGCCGCCAGCAGCGCCACGGCCGCCACGGTGCCCACTATCCCCCACTGCCAGTAGAGGCGCGCCAGCTCCATGGCGTAGTCGCCGTACTCGACGTACGTGGCCAGCAGCAGGGCCGAGTGCGCAACCGTCAGCGCCACGGCCCAGTAGCCGAGCCAGCGGTGCAGCAGCAGGAAGGTGGCGTGGTGCCAGTCTGTCAGCCACAGCAGCGCGCTGTTGCGGGCCGAGAAGACGAAGAGCGCGCCCGCGTTGCCCATGGCCATGCTGCCGGCGCGGTTGCCCATCGTGGCCATGTCCTGGTTGCGCCGCGTTGGATACGTCGAGTTGGGGAAGGCGTAGTAGTAGGGCGCGAGCACGCAGGCGATGTTGATGAAGCTGATGAGCCCGATGTAGAGCAGCTGGCCCCGCGTCGGCACCGTCGCGCCGCCCAGCGCCCACGCCCCGCCCCGCGGCTCGCGGTGCCGGCGGCCCAGCGCGGCGGGGTGGTTGGCCATGCAGTTGATCCACGTCCAGGTGCGGCTGCGTGCCAACCCAGGTATGAAGCGGAGGAGCGACAGGAGGACGGGGGTGAGTAGAGCGACGAGGAGGACGCCGATTCTGAGTTTCACACAGGTTTCGTTGGTGTCAGCCAGTCTCATCTTCTTTTTTTTTTTTTTTCTTGGATGTCTGTCCGTACTTACGTCGAGTTCGAGTCGCCCG